>NC_084564.2:22590000-22732500 GCF_033978685.3 Nerophis lumbriciformis
GTCTGCATTACCATGTGGACCCAATAATAAAACATACATGTCATATTACTACAGTAAAATCATACCAACTTTGTTACATGTCATATTCCTACAGTAAAATAATACCAAAGAATATCAGTGTGATGTTAGTTTTAACATATTTAAATACACTGTACTCCATACTGACAAAGATTGTATTTCATATTCAGAATGCAGTATAGCTAATGATAATACCTATGTACCATGAATTGATTTACGTGGACCCCGACTTAAACAAGTTGATTGATTGATTGAAGCTTTTATTAGTAGATTGCACAGTGCAGTACATATTCGTACAATTGACCACTAAATGGTAACACCCGAATAAGTTTTTCAACTTGTTTAAGTCGGGGTCGACTTAAATTGATTCATGATACAGATATATACTATCATCATAATACAGTCATCACACAAGTTAATCATCAGAGTATATACATTGAATTATTTACATTATTTACAATCTGGGATGTGGGGGGGGGGGGGGGGGGGGTTAGGTTTGGTTGATATCAACACTTCAGTCCTCAACAATTGCATTTCAGAGAAATGGACATTGAAACAGTGTAGGACTGACTTGGTAGGATATGTACAGCAAGTAGTGGACATAGAGAGAGAGAGATCAGAAAGCATAAGAATAAGTACCGGTATCTATATTTGATTATTTACAATCCGGGGAGGTGGGATGTGGAAGGGGGAGGGTGTTAGTTAAGGGTTGAAGTTTCCTGGAGGTGTTCTTTTAGTGCGGTTTTGAAAAACGTATTCGGGTGTTACCATTTAGTGGTCAATTGTACGGAATATGTGCTGTACTGTGTAATCTACTAATAAAAGTTTCAATCAATCAATCAATCAATACTGTATACAATGCGCATGTGCACCAATGTGACGAGAAAGAAACTTCCTGGTTGGAATTGACGAGTTCAATAAACATGCACAAAAAAAATAAGATTGTCGTTGCTGTCCTCTGTTGGTCCAAGCAGACACTACACTTTATATCGCCGTTAGTTCAATTTCAACATTTGGTAAAATTCAAAGTAAATTATTTAATTATATTAAAAAAGTGTTAATATTAAAACATTTAGGTCTAATTCACGGTTGATACCTTTGAATTGTGGTGCTGGTTTAGGGGTATTTTCTGACGGTTTTAAAATAAAAATAAGTAAATCGACAAAAAGATATGGGGTACAAAAACAATGTTTACAATGTATACAGTAAAACAAGGGTACAAGAACTGGCGCAACTAAAAATGAAAATATATTCGACGAACCCAATGTTTAAAATATCGTCTCTTGTTGATGACGTCATATCGTGTATTTACTTTGGTGGAATTGACAGGATTCGTAGTGGTCCAGAGAAGATTAGGTTGTTTTTTTTGCAGTGAAACGGACATTTTCCAAGTCAAACAGGTACGGCTGCATACTTTCATCAATCTGAATGCATACAATGTCATGTCTTTGTGTTATCAGCAGATACATTGACGTCGAAACAGCCATTGACGACTTAGCTTTGTTGCTTCCCCACGCTAGCTAACTAGCGAGAGTCATTAGCCGTCTACCAGCTAGCAAATTACTCAAACTGCTCGATGTCATTGCTCAAATACACTGCCCAGCCTCATAGAATACATCAAATATTCGTTTAAGAAAGGCTTCTAAAGCGAGGTAACATTGTTTGACGAAGTGGCGAAAGCACTACATAAACAATCCAATATGTTTTACTATAATTATCTTACACGTGCAGCAAAATGATCAAGTGTGTATCCTATTTAAGTGTGTGTATTTTTAAGGCTATGGTCTCGGATTGTGTTGAGTGTTGAGCCTCAGTGAGATGACTGACCAGGGCAACAACAACAACCACAACATCTCCTGTAACCCTTTCGCCGCCCTCTTCAGCTCGTTGGCTGATGCCAAGCAATTTGCATCAGGCCAGAAATCTGCACAGTTACCTACTGAGCAACCACGTAAGTAAAGCAGAACTTAAACGCCTCACTAAGCTGATAACTCCACTTCACACACATCATCTTATCCGTCCCTTTTCTAAAGCGCTTGTCACCATTAGGGTCATGGGTAGGATGGCGCATATCCCAGGGGTGTACCACAAAGAGTCAATAGACTAGGGGTGTCCAAACGTTTTCCAGTGAGGGCCACATACAGAAAAGTTGAAGGCTGTAGGGGCCACTTTGTTCTTTTTTCTACATTCAAGATCCAAAAACCTGCCATGATCCCACATGACAGTTTCCTCTCCAGTGCTCCTATTTTCCGTGCCACGTCATCTTTGCCTCCACTCCTCTGGTTTTAGTGCTGGCTATGTCACCGTCCTTTATTGGCAATCAATCAATCAATCAAAGTTTACTAATATAGCCCTGGGGCGGTATAGCTCGGTTGGTAGAGCGGCCGTGCCAGCAACTTGAGGGTTGCAGGTTGTGTCCTTGGGCAAGACACTTTACCCACCTGCTCCCAGTGCCACCCACACTGGTTTAAATGTAACTTAGATATTAAGTTTCACTATGTAAAGCGCTTTGAGTCACTAGAGAAAAGCGCTATATAAATATAATTCACTTCACTTCACTAAATCACGTGTGTCTCAAAGGGCTGCACAAGCCACAACGACATCCTCGGCTCAGATCCCACATCAGGGCAAGAAAAAACTCAACCCAATGGGATGACAATGAGAAACATTGGAGGGGACCGCAGATGTGGGGACACCCCCTCTGGGCGACCGGTGCAATGGATCTAGCGTAATATTGTGAGAGTCTAGTCCAGGGGTCGGCAACCCGCGGCTCCGGAGCCGCATGCGGCTCTTTGATCACTCTGATGCGGCTCAGCTGCATACTTGCTGACCCTCCCGATTTTTCCGGAAGACTTCCGAATTTCAGTGCTTCTCCCAAAAATCTCCCGGGGCAACGATATTGAGGGCGTGCCTTTAGCGTCCGATTTTACACTATCTGCGTGCCGGCTCAGTCACATGTTGTATGTGGGCTCTGCCCTTCACACGTAAGTGACTGCAAGGCATACTTGGTCAACAGCCATACAGTTCACACTGAGGGTGGCCGTATAAAACAACTTTAACACTGTTACAAATATGCGCCACACTGTGAACCCACACCAAACAAGAATGACAAACACATTTCTGGAGAACATCCGCACCGTAACACAACATAAACACAACAGAACAAATACCCAGAATCCCATGCAGCACTAACTCTTCCGGGATACATTATACACCCCCGCTACCACCAAACCCCGCCCCCCCAACCCCGCCCACCTCAACCGAAGCACGGAGGGGGAAGGGGGGTTGATGTGTGGCGGGGTTGGGGGGGCGGAGTTTGGTGGTAGCGGGGGTGCATAATGTAGCCCGGAAGAGTTAGTGCTGCATGGGGTTCTGGGTATTTGTTCTGTTGTGTTTATGTTGTGTTATGGTGCGGATGTTCTCCAGAAATGTGTTTGTCATTCTTGTTTGGTGTGGGTTCACAGTGTGGCGCATATTAGTAACAGTGTTAAAGTTGTTTTATACGGCCACCCTCTGTGTAACCTGTAGGGCTGTTGAGTAAGTATGCATTGCAGTCACTTATGTGTGTCTGCAGAAGCCGCATACAACATGTGACTGGGCTGGCACGCTGTTTAAACAGCCTGAAGAAGGCGCTTAAGACAGTGCCATCACGGCACCCCCTTATTATTGTTGTAAGGGTGAAAATTAGCAGACGTTCGAGAGAATAGTTGCTCTGAATTTCGTGAGTCTCCCGGAAAATTTGGGAGGGTTGGCAAGTATGACGCTGTCAAGCGTCATTCATATAGAACTCGCGAAATAACGTCTCGCGGGCCGCGTGTCTGGCTTAAACATAGCACAAAGCAAAAAAACAACAAACTGTATGCAGTGTTATTTCATATTAAATTTCAAAAGAGTTTTGTGGCTCCCTTTGTTATCTTGAATTTGTGAAACGGGTCAAAATGGCTCTTTGAGTGGTAAAGGTTGCCGACCCCTGGTCTAGTCCATAGTGGATCTACAGTGTTTCCCACAGGACAGGCATCTATTTGTGGTGGTGTGGTCGGGGTGTGGGGGGTGGCGGCGGCGCCGATGACCAAGAAGAACGCGGAGTTGGAATATAATTACAACATTTTATGTACATATTTATATACAGATTTGAACAATTAGTGATTCACTGAAATATATTTATTAATTGTGGTTCTTACAAAAAATATATCTTATAAAATATAAAAGCTAAAATGTCTCTTAAAGCTCTGCCCCTTTAATTAGTGAATACTAAATAATTTAACTTTAGCCTACTACTACAACCATATTATTTACCAGCAACATGAAGTGAAACAGAGGCAGAGGTGTCCTGCCACAGTCAGTCAACCTCCTCCTCCTCCTCCTGCTGAACAGGTCGTACCTGTGGTCCGGACTGTAGGCCTACCTCCTCTCCAAGTCCAGCCCTTTTCGGCCGTTGAAAATATTTTTCTATACTCATCTGTGTGAAGGAGTGAACATCCAACATTAGAATTTATTACTAACGAGCAGAAGCGCTCTATGTACAGTGCCGTCTAACCTTAAGCGGCAGCAGCTCAACACATGCAGGGTTCAACGTTAAGGTTTTTTTCTACTTGCCCGACTTCTCAAATCTACTTGCCCCAATATTTTTACTTGTCCTGCCTAGGTTTTTTTCTGGCTCTGTAGTGCTCATGGCTTATATCTTACTAAAATTCTTCCCGTTGACTATTTACAACACTACACAGTATTTATTATTATTATTATCTATAATTACATTTAAATGGCATTGCATACATGTCAAATTAAATGCTATTTCACATTATTTGACCAGTAGCAGTTACACCCATCTGAACAGGTCAGCCACCTGTTTAAAGCCCGATCACAGTTGAAATCTTGAAATGAAGGGCCTTTAATGGCCAAAACATTAACCTGGACAACATTTTAACAGCTGGTTGGCTCAGATTTTATTCTTTTCATTGCATTCACATGCTGCAGTGGACAGTGGACAATTTAGCTTCAGTCCATGTGTGTTTATTGACAACAGGGCTATAACCTGGACACGTTAGCTCGTCGGTGAAACGCTCGGTGAAATCGCGGATTAACGTTAAATATAGACGAGCCGCGAGCGATGCATCTATAACCTATTTACCTATAACACCTGTAAAAATGAAGCAATGCTACCACGTTAGCAAGCGTTAGCTAGCCGGCTATGAGCCACCAAGCTGCTAACTATCGCCAAAAGGCACCATTTAAGTTTTTTCCCCATGGCATCCTATATCAAGGCTTTCAGCAGCTTTTGGACGTTTGAGGTAGAAACGTAGGAAGCGCCATCATTATGAAAAGTAGCCGGCGAGTATTTTGATCCCGTCCGTCCATCCGTCCCTCTTCTTCTTCTTCTTCTTCTTCTTCTGTGCTATTGGCGGAGTTACAATGCATAGTAGGCTACCGCCACCTACTGCACCGGGGGTGTAACTACAAGCAACATTCACAGACAGTCCCATTGCTTTTATGAGCGGTCGAGCGAGTCAAAAGCCGAAAAATCCATTTGTGGCGGACGTAATTCTTTCGTGGCGGGCCGCCACAAATAAATGAATGTGTGGGAAACACTGATCTAACATAATAGTGTGAGAGTCCAGTCCATAGTGGGGCCAGCAGGAGACCATCCCGAGCGGAGACAGGTCAGCAGTGCAGAGACGTCCCCAACTGATGCACAGATGAGTGGTCCACCCTTGGTCCCGACTTTAGACAGCTAGCGCGTCATCTGTGGTCACCGAATCTGTGCCGCTCCCTGGAGTTCTTTGAACACAGATTTCTTGCCGGAATATATGGTACAATACAATCACCAAGATAGGATAGATGGTTCAATCAGTGAACACCTGTCCCCAGTTGCCAATCAGGATGCTTTTCAGGAGTGGAATATTGTTTTCCATTTGTGCACTTCCCAGGTTCACGTATTTGTTTTTTTTGTTACCTGCCTTTCCCTACTAAAGAGGGATTTGTTTGTGCACTTGCCTGCCGTCTTTGCATCTTGGGGTCCATTCACACACCGAAACGTAACAAAAAATAATAAAATATAGTTTAATCAATTCTTGTTATTCGTAGTCTTAAGTAATATTAGTATCATTTTTACATTTTGGCTTCAGCACATTTAAAATTGTACCATATCTTGCAAAGAATGTTCATCTAACACTATGTAGAAGATGCAAGGGTCAACAGCCATTTTGGTTTTCAGGTCCCATTTTTGGCGGGAATTCGGCTGGTTCCATTATTCCTTGTTTTTTTTGTTTGTTTTTTTTCTAATTGAAAAGTTGTTTATTTTGTCTGTAAAATGTGTCGCGGGCCAATGAAAAACGAGCTCCGGGCCATACTTTGGACACCCCTGCAATAGACAATCATTCACACTCCCATTCCCAACTATTGACAATTATAAATAAAGACCATTTACTGAGATGCTGTTCTTTAGAGCTTGTAGTCAAGAATGTCTTTGTGTACCACTGTAGAAGATGACTCAGGAGAGAGCCAATCCGAGTCGGATAACTCCGTGTCGGACAGCGTTGATGACAACGACGATTCGGTGGCCGAGATAAGCCGCTCCTTCCGATCCCGACAGGAACTGTGCGAGCAGCTTAATGTCAATCACATGATCCAGCGTATCTTCCTCATCACCTTGGACAACAGTAAGTAAATGGAGATGTAAAAATATTTGCAGCGGCCGCATCAAATAATGTGTTAGAGATGCTCTTGTGTCATTTGGTTTACATGGCAGTAATAAAACTGTTATTTTATGGAATGTATTATTTTAGAGTTACATTAATTTTGTATTTTTAGCGCTTTTTTTCTATTTTTTTCCATTTTAATAGTAAAAAAATATTTTTAAATGATAATTTATATTTACTTATTATTTTGAAATATTTTTTGGAGCCCTACGATACAGGATATTAGACCAAACACTGCAGTAATTACATCTACAGTTTATACATATGGTATGTTTTCTAAGGATGTTGAAATCAGGGTTTTATACTGCCGATCCCAATACGATCATGAGTGAGATTGGTCGATACCAATATCGATACCTATTGTACATTTTGAAATTTATTTAGGGTGAGCGCTATTGACCATATCAACACAATACTTAAACTAGTTGCTAATTATTTTCCTGTGTTTGTAGTATGTTCATTCTCGTCCTCCAATTATACTAATACTTGATAATGATACTTAAAATGCAAAGAAATGCAATTTATTTGCCGTAACAGAAGTGATTATTATAAGCTTATTGAAGCGGCCCCATACAATGTATGGAGACACACGGTTAGCTGTTAGCCGCTTGTCAGCCGCAGACGTAAAATAAATACAGTGTTAGCAAAAAGGGAAGAACTGTTTGTGATCGCCTATAAAAGGCATTATTCAACTAAAACGATCACATACTTTTTCACGAAAATCAGCCGATACTGATCAGTGGCCGATGGATCGACACATCCCTAATTTTTTATATGGACAAAGCGGGTCGTCTTATATTCGGAGTCTGGAGATTTACACATGCAAACCTGGAGGTGGCACCAAACAACCTCCTCCAAGCAACTCGGAGAATGCTGATCAATAAAGCAAGGTCATCAAACAACTGTCGAGCAGCGAAGAAATTATCTCATATTTTAATTTCAATCTACTTATTATATTTTTCCAAAAAAGAGAGCTTGTCTTATTTTCGGGTCAATACAGTTGAGCCAAAACACAGGACAGGAGCAGTATCAAACATTCTGTCTTGAACAACACTAAAAGGCGTAATCCTAAACATGTCTGTTATAGATGATCTTTTGTTTGCCCGACCTGCTTTCAGTCCATAAAACCCTTATTTTGTCATGGTGTGAAGTCACATTTATAGTTTCCGGTAACAGAAACATGACTCATCCCGTGTATGTGGTCGGAAGTGTCACTGTGACTACATTGAGACTGTGTCATGATGAGTCATTATTTTCAGGAAGTACGGTACCAAAAAGGGCTCAAGCTGTCCACTATTCACACACACACACACACACACACACACACACACACACACACACACACACACACACACACACACACACACACACACACACACATACACATTCACAAACACACTTGTACAAAGCACTAAAATGTATTCTTCTTTCGCTGAAATGGGAATAAAATCCTCTTTTTCTTGTCTTGTAAAATGTTGTGGTGTTTTTCTGTTTTGTTTTTTTTCAAATGCAATCAATCTATGCCTATTTTTATCTTTGCTTCTAGGTGACCCTAGTTTGAGAGGGGGAAATGGAATCCCGCCTCGCTGTGTTTACCTGGTGGAGATGGCAGCCGATCTGGACGGACAGGACTGGCTGGACATGGACAACATAGAGCAGGTTGAACGTCGACTCTTCCTCTTCAATTCACTGCCTATTTCCGCTCAATGAAACTATTACTGTATTGTATGAAGGCAACCCTGAATATAACAAGACCTGTATTTCGACAAAAAAAAAAATTACTACCGGTAAATTCATCTTTTTAATTAAAACTGAAATAATATGATGAGAAATATTTTCACTTACAGCTTGACCCATTTTTTGGCGGTCAAAGGCAAAAAAAATCCAGGTAGCTGGTCTGTTTGAGTGACGGGAAGAAAAGCTCTGAGATAAATTACTGGGGAAGACGTGTGCTGCTGCCTGTCCATGTGTGAAATCTCTGTAAAACCCCAAATATAAGACTGCCCTTATTTTTTTCAGCTTTCTTTCAATGGTAAAAAGCACTGTCATGTTTGTGGACTAAAACTTTTTTTTTCATGTTTTTAAAATCAAGGCGTCATTGTGATTTTTTTTATACAGTTAAAACACTTCCTTGTGACATGCAATGGGTGTTCTTTGGTCAAAAATTTGCATAGATTAGGTTTTCCAGACCATCATCAAGCCACTTTTTACCGTCGCTCCAGGATGCATTGTGTTGTGGGCTGTCTTTTTTATGTGCCTCCTCTTCGACTGTCTTCTCCCCGTCATACATGTTGTAGTTTTTAGCGTTTTCATATGGAGTATAATGACAGATATAGGTTCTAACCAGTGTTGGGACTAACGCGTTACAAAGTAACGCGTTACTGTAACGGCGTTAGTTTCGGCGGTAACTAGTAATCTAACGCGTTATTTTTTTATATTTAGTAACTCAGTTACCGTTACTACATGATGCGTTACTGCGTTATTTTACGTTACTTTTTATGTCTTATAAAGTGTGTTTTATCGGAGCGCTGCTCTGTCATCGTTCTGATTCTTCTTGTGTCACAAGCCGGAGAAGAGAGAGAGACATGCGCTCTGTGTGGGTGTGTCTGAGTGTGAGTGTGGGGAGCGAGGGGGGCGGGGCGTGTCTGATCATGGCGGAGCCAGAAGTCGAGTTTGCTAACATGGAGATATTTTCACTACTTTTCTTTTGTCGAGCACAAACAAAATAACATTTTAGTTAAATGTAAATTGTGCTTTGGATCAAAGATGCCATCTACTGCCCAAAACAGCAATTCAAATCTGCTGAAACAAGCTACATAGCAACATGCTTCGACGAAGCTAGTAAAGAGAGACAGAGACTCTGATGCCATTTCACCTCCACCACCACCACCATTCACCGCTGAAGGTACACACTCTGTCAATCAATGTTCCCTCTAATTGTTCATGTGTGAACAAATGCAAAAAGTCCCTGAGCATTGAGTGGAGTCCATGTGAGCAACTTTAGACGTGCACACTGTGGCTACACCAGCAGCACACCTGTCCCAAACCTCACTAAATAACAACTTACATCTCCATCCATCCATCCATTTTCTACCGCTTGTCCCTTTCGGGGTCGCTGGAGCCTATCTCAGCTGCATTCGGGCGGAAGGCAGGGTACACCCTGGACAAGTCCCCACCTCATCACAGGGCCAACACAGATAGACAGACAACATTCTCTTATTATTATAATCAAATGACAGCAGTCATTTCCATTTCTAATATAAGTGTTTAGGCCCACTTATAATGACAATAACAAAAAATATTGTTTTTCATGAACTGTGTACTTGTATTGTTTGTCTGGGTGGAGGTCCTGCTTTGGAAATAATTTGTACCCCTTTCAGACATTGCATTTAGTTCCCATTAAAACATTCACATGTTGCACAATGAGATGTAAGCAGGGGATCATGTGTACATTCCTGCAACTTCCCGTTTGTAAAAAATATATTTTTATTAGTATTTATTTAATATACTAACAGCATTTAATGATTAATATTTATAAATTAAGATTCCTAATAAATGACACTAGAATAAGCACACATTTGATTGGTAAATCATAGTGTAACGACCTGGAATGACACTTTATGTGTGGTGTTGGAGTTGTCCGACTTTTTGTGTGGCTGTAAACGCATCACTGGCTAAGTGCCATATGTGCAAGTGTTGGCGCACGTGAGAGAGCGAGCGGCTGCTGTTGATATAACAAAGTTGCTTTTGGTCTGGTTTGTACTGCAGAAAATGACCAGTTTTGCTAGATATCATTTTTTTTACTAATGTTTTGGTGATGTGTTTATGGCCGACAGTAAAGAGTTTTGCTCTGTAAAGTGATGGATGGAATTCATGTTCTCAAAGCGTCTCGACAGACGTTACAATATTTGAACAATGATGACGAAAACGGTTTTCTCTGTCGTGTCCGTGTCGTGTCGAAAATTGTTATGCGCTTATTTTTTTATTTGATTTTGTGCATGGCATAGATTTGCCATGCGCAGAGGACGCTTGAGCAGTGCGCAATTGCACATGCGCGCTCCTGAGAGGTAACGTTGCTGTCAATTCTCTTATATACTCTTTCATTCTAGACTTCTAGAGTGTTTGATTATCACATCACTCTAAATGTATAGACTATAAAGTTCGCAAACATAAAGAGGGATCCTAGTGGGCCAGGCCAATCTTTCCTTATCTCTAAACTAAAACTGGGGAAATGTGTAGAGTGTTCTGGGCTTCAGACATGATTTTGTATCAGAATTACTTCCATCCATCCATCCATCTTCTTCCGCTTATCCGAGGTCGGGTCGCGGGGGCAGCAGCCTAAGCAGGGAAGCCCAGACTTCCCTCTCCCCAGCCACTTCGTCCAGCTTTTCCTGTGGGACCCCGAGGCGTTCCCAGGCCAGCCGGGAGACATAGTCTTCCCAACGTGTCCTGGGTCTTCCCCGCGGCCTCCTACCGGTCGGACGTGCCCTAAACACCTCCCTAGGGAGGCGTTCGGGTGGCATCCTGACCAGATGCCCGAACCACCTCATCTGGCTCCTCTCGATGTGGAGGAGCAGCGGCTTTACTTTGAGCTCCTCCCGGATGGCAGAGCTTCTCACCCTATCTCTAAGGGAGAGCCCCGCCACCCGGCGGAGGAAACTCATTTCGGCCGCTTGTACCCGTGATCTTGTCCTTTCGGTCATAACCCAAAGCTCATGACCATAGGTGAGGATGGGAACGTAGATCGACCGGTAAATTGAGAGCTTTGCCTTCCGGCTCAGCTCCTTCTTCACCACAACGGATCGATACAGCGTCCGCATTACTGAAGACGCCGCACCGATCCGCCTGTCGATCTCACGATCCACTCTTCCCTCACTCGTGAACAAGACTCCGAGGTACTTGAACTCCTCCACTTGGGGCAAGATCTCCTCCCCAACCCGGAGATGGCACTCCACCCTTTTCCGGGCGAGAACCATGGACTCGGACTTGGAGGTGCTGATTCTCATCCCAGTCGCTTCACACTCAGCTGCGAACCGATCCAGTGAGAGCTGAAGATCCTGGCCAGATGAAGCCATCAGGACCACATGATCTGCAAAAAGCAGAGACCTAATCCTGAAGCCACCAAACCAGATCCCCTCAACGCCATGACTGCGCCTAGAAATTCTGTCCATAAAAGTTATGAACAGAATCGGTGACAAAGGGCAGCCTTGGCGGAGTCCAACCCTCACTGGAAACGTGTCCGACTTACTACCGGCAATGCGGACCAAGCTCTGGCACTGATCATACAGGGAGCGGACTGCCACAATCAGACAGTCCAATACCCCGTACTCTCTGAGCACTCCCCACAGGACTTCCCGAGGGACACGGTCGAATGCCTTCTCCAAGTCCACAAAACACATGTAGACTGGTTGGGCAAACTCCCATGCACCCTCAAGGACCCTGCCGAGAGTATAGAGCTGGTCCACAGTTCCACGACCAGGACGAAAACCACACTGTTCCTCCTGAATCCGAGGTTCGACTATCCGGTGTAGCCTCCTCTCCAGTACACCTGAATAGACCTTACCGGGAAGGCTGAGGAGTGTGATCCCACGATAGTTAGAACACACCCTCCGGTTCCCCTTCTTAAAGAGAGGAACCACCACCCCGGTCTGCCAATCCAGTGGTACCGCCCCCGATGTCCACGCGATGCTGCAGAGTCTTGTCAACCAAGACAGCCCCACAGCATCCAGAGCCTTAAGGAACTCCGGGCGGATCTCATCTACCCCCGGGGCCTTGCCACCGAGGAGCTTTTTAACTACCTCAGCAACCTCAGCCCCAGAAATAGGAGAGCCCACCACAGACTCCCCAGGCACTGCTTCCTCATAGGAAGACGTGTTGGTGGGATTGAGGAGGTCTTCGAAGTATTCCCTCCACCGATCCACAACATCCGCAGTCGAGGTCAGCAGAACACCATCCTCGCCATACACGGTGTTGATAGTGCACTGCTTCCCCTTCCTGAGGCGGCGGATGGTGGTCCAGAATTGCTTCGAAGCCGTCCGGAAGTCGTTTTCCATGGCCTCACCGAACTCCTCCCATGTCCGAGTTTTTGCCTCTGCGACCGCTGAAGCCGCACACCGCTTGGCCTGTCGGTACTTGTCCGCTGCCTCAGGAGTCCTATGAGCCAAAAGAACCCGATAGGACTCCTTCTTCAGCTTGACGGCATCCCTCACCGCCGGTGTCCACCAACGGGTTCTAGGATTACCGCCACGACAAGCACCAACTACCTTGCGGCCACAGCTCCAATCAGCCGCCTCGACAATAGAGGCGCGGAACATGGTCCATTCGGACTCAATGTCCAGCACCTCCCTCGTGACATGTTCAAAGTTCTTCCGGAGGTGGGAATTGAAACTCTCTCTGACAGGAGACTCTGCCAGACGTTCCCAGCAAACCCTCACAATGCGTTTGGGCCTGCCAGGTCTGTCCGGCATCCTCCCCCACCATCGCAGCCAACTCACCACCAGGTGGTGATCGGTAGAAAGCTCCGCCCCTCTCTTCACCCGAGTGTCCAAAACATGAGGCCGCAAATCCGATGACACAACTACAAAGTCGATCATGGAACTGCGGCCTAGGGTGTCCTGGTGCCAAGTGCACATATGGACACCCTTATGTTTGAACATGGTGTTCGTTATGGACAATCTGTGACGGGCACAAAAGTCCAATAACATGACACCGCTCGGGTTCAGATCCGGGCAGCCATTTTTCCCAATCACGCCTCTCCAGGTTTCACTGTCGCTGCCAACATGAGCATTGAAGTCCCCCAGTAGAACGAGGGAATCACCCGGGGGAGGACTCTCAAGTACTCCCTCGAGTGAATCCAAAAAGGGTGGGTACTCTGAGCTGCGGTTTGGCGCGTAAGCGCAAACCACAGTCAGGACCCGTTCCCCCACCCGAAGGCGGAGGGAAGCTACCCTCTCGTCCACCGGGTTGAACTCCAACGTACAGGCTCTGAGCCGGGGGGAAACAAGAATTGCCACCCCAGCCCGTCGCCTCTCACTGCCGGCAACGCCAGAGTGGAAGAGAGTCCAGCCCCTCTCGAGAGAACTGGTTCCAGAGCCCTTGCTGTGCGTCGAAGTGAGTCCGACTATATCTAGCCGGAACTTCTCCACCTCGCGCACTAGCTCAGGCTCCTTCCCCCCCAGCGAGGTGACGTTCCACGTCCCAAGAGCTAGCTTCTGTAGCCGAGGATCGGACCGCCAAGTGCCCTGCCCTCGGCTGCCGCCCAGCTCACATCGCACCCGACCTCTATGACCCCTACTATGGGTGGTGAGCCCATTGGAGGGGGGACCCACGTTGCCTCTTCGGGCCTGTCCCCATGGGGACAGGCCCGGCCACCAGGCGCTCGCCATCGTGCCCCACCTCCGGGCCTGGCTCCAGAGGGGGGCCCCGGTGACCCGCGTCCGGGCAAGGGAAATCTGGGTTCCTTGCTTGTTTTCTTCATAGAGGTCTTCTTCAGAATTACTTGAGGAAGAAAATGCCTGGTTAGACTTTGTGTATGTAGTTTGTGCCTTTGTTGCTTTACAGCTATGCTGTTATTATGCTGTTTGTTACTTATGTATGTTATGTTGCAGCTATTTAAAATAGTTTTGTCAATTTGTTCTGGTGAGAAACAAATTGGCCTTTGTAATATATCTTTGTCTTTGTGTGTTGTATGTAGACCACATGGCTTAGCAGAGTTGAGTGATGCAAATGCATGTCAAGTTGATCAACAGATTGTATTATTCTCCAGTGCAATAACAGTACTGAAATGAAGGCTAAAAGGGCATTAATTGGAGCTTTAAAAAAAAAAGGGAAAAAAAGTAACTAAATAGTTACTTTTCACAGTAACGCATTACTTTTTGGTGTAAGTAACTGAGTTAGTAACTGAGTTACTTTTGAAATGAAGTAACTAGTAACTGTAACTAGTTACTGCTTTTCAGTAACTAACCCAACACTGGTTCTAACTACACACTACTTTGTATTAGAAATGCATACAGCGGAGGATTCATCTGGATGTACTAGCTGGCCTTCCCCAAAACAAGAGGATCGAGAAAAGAAGAAACTTACTGACCACAATGGCGGACTACGATGGCCGACTGGCACAAAGCTCTCCGGGTTAATTTCTACAATACGTGGAGATATCCGCTGACGTCACAAATTGAAAAAATGTCACAAATTGGGCAAATTCCAAACGGCTCATTTTTAGGAAGTATGAAGAAAGGCAAGATTGTTCTATAGATATCTCAGAAGAAAGGCAAGATTGTTCTATGGATATCTCAGAAGAAAGGCAAGATTGTTCTATAGATATCTCAGCCACGCCTACATGTTTTTTATGTAAAATTTTCGGAACTTTCTGGACAAATGCAACAAAAATAGGTACCAAAACCTGTGCACCCTCCGATCGTTTCAGAGCCGCAAGAGGAGGAGCTCTGGCTGAAAGTTTGACTTAATGTCTAAATGAGGACGTCAACCTCGCGGTGACGTAGCCAGTTGCAAAACCCCGAGAACAGAGACATATAAAACTGTGTGCAAGCTCATGCCAAAATTGCATGAACCTTATGATTTTATGCTTTGACATTGTTTAACATAAGTATCTAGTATTGCAACAACATTAATAAGTCAGAAAAGATGAAAATCATCAGTATGTCTTGCTGTTTTTTTGCTTCCAGGCTCTTTTTAATCGCTTGCTGCTGCTGGAACCAGGAAACCACCTCGTTTACATGACCTCGTGCAGCGCTGTTAACCTCTCTGCTGATCGTGACGCTGGAGAGAAATGTGCCATCCCTTACCTTTTTGCTTGCTATCAGAGGGCAAAGGAAGAGGTAAAACATTGTTCACAGTCTTCATTTTGGGCTTTTTTTTGTCACTTTCATTCTTTAGACGCGTTTCCATTTTCTCTACATCAGGTGACAAAGGTACCTGAGAAGTTACTGCCATTTTCAGTTCGCTGTAAGAACCTGACGGTCTCGAACACGCGAACAGTTTTGCTCACCCCAGAGATCTACGTCAACCAGCGCGTGTACGAGCAGCTTCTGGACCTGCTGTTGGATGCTTTCAGTAGAGCACGTAAGTTTAGCGAAAGGCCCGCCTTAGAAAAGCTTAATTTCTAATTGTCACTGATGTTGTTTCAGAGCCAGAGGAGGTGGTGGAGTTTGTTGAGGAAGTGGTTGCTGGCCTGATCTCAGACCAAGAGGTGCGGACTTTTGAGGAGGTGATGATCCCAGTGCTTGATATTCTTCAGGGAAGAATCAAGGACCTGGATCTGTGTCAGCCGCTCTTGTACTTCTACCTTGATGTCCTTCTCTACTTTAGCCACCAGAAAGACATCGCCAAGGTAAGGAAGTGCTCATTGATGTGTTATTTGCTCAAATTGCCAGAAAATGTTCTTTAATGTATTATGCTTGTAGGTATTGATGGTGCATAGTCAGCCCAAAGATCCAACAAATGGTTTGTTGTACCAGAAGAGCCTTTTAGGAACTATATTGAGCGTGTCTTGCTTGCTGAAGACCCCAGGTGTGGTGGAGGGGCATGGCTACTTTCTCAACCCCTCTCGCTCAAGCTCTCAGGAGACTAAGGTCCAGGAGGCCAACATCCACCAGGTGAGCACTTCTGATCGTCTCCGCCACACTGAGTGACAGTCTGTAACTGCATCAAGGCTCAACATCTTCTTTTGCAGTTCCTGGGACAATTTCACGACAAGCTGCACCAAATCTTTAAAAACTTGCTCCAGCGGTCGAGCGAGACACGACACCTGCTGCTGTCGTGGTTGGGAAACTGTCTGCACGCCAATGCTGGCCGGGCTAAGATATGGGCCAATCAGATGCCAGAGATCTTCTTTCAGATGTACGCCTCGGATGCGTTCTTCTTAAATTTGGGCGCAGTTCTGCTGAAACTGTGCCAGCCCTTCTGCCGGCCGCACTCTCCTAAACTGCTCACGTTTAACCCCACGTACTGTGCAGTCAGAGAGCTAAGTGAAGAGGAGAGGCGCAGTCGCAATGTGCATGCAAGAGGTAAATACACAAGTCAGGCAGTTCCCAAAAGTTAATATATCTACTCTAGGACATTAAGTATGCACATTATTTGTTTTTTTTGCTTATATCTTCCTGCTTCTTAATGTATTTGTAATTTTTTTACAGTAGATTTTACTGTAATTTGTGCACATCTAAAGTTAAGAAAGAGTCAAACAACGGTTGATTTGACAAACTTTACCTGTCTTAACCAAATATGACATCACTACTATGGTAGAGCTAACATCACATCCATATAAATCAATAAAAACATATGTCATGATTTCCATCTATTAGTGTACGGAGGAGGGTGGTGATCACGTCGTATTCTGCATAGCTCGGGGTGGTCTGTTGGCAGACATGGTCCATTGCATTTAGTGTCAAGCGTATCACTGATTAGGCTGTTTTGTTGTATCTCTAGGCTGCTGTAGTGGCGTTTTGCTGCTCCGGGAAGCAATCCAGTTTTTCCCGGGAGCTTTTATTTCACGTCTTGGCGTCCATGATTGACATTTTAGGCAGTCATACCCAGCTCACCTGAGCGGCAGACTCGCGCCACCGCCATTGAAGAAGGCCGAGGCTAGCTTTAAGCAGCTTTGCCTGCGCAGGCATTTTCAAGAAATATTCAGTTTAAGACTGGGCTCCTAGGGAGGGAATCCTGACTGAGGCCAAGTGAAAAAAACGCAATAGTCATAGCACACATACACATGTTACATAGAATCCACAAAACTTGCAACAGAGGGGAGGGAGTGGGGGCTACAAAGGCAGGCTGCTGCTATCTAGGCGCTGCTCAGCCATCCATCACCCCTAAGGGATTCAAGCAGTGGTGAAGGCATGGGGTGGGGGTGGGGGGTATGTATGTGCATATGCCCATTGTCCAGGGTGTAGTGTTGTTGTGTCTATAGGCCTGGAGTCGCTCTGCAGGCATTACGAGCAAAGTTCAACTCCCGGGTGTTGGTGCGCTTGATTTGTTCACTCTGACCCACCAACAGTACATATTGGTTTTGCCTCATTTGAGCTTTTTAAAAAAAAAAAGTGTTTATTGGAGCCATTTTTTTATGTTATTGGATTATTGGTGTGTTGCCATAATTCCTAATATGGGCCCAATAATTATCGTGCACCCCGAATCAGAATACTTTCCGTTGCTGCTCCCAAGCTCTGGAACGACCTACCTCTGAGTGTTAGTCAAGCCTCCTCTCTTCCTGTTTTTAAATCTCTCTTAAAAACATACTTTTATTCCATGGCTTTTAACACTGAGTGATATCCATCCTGCAATGGCGCCCCATAATACACCTGCTGTGAACCTGTTTTTATGTTTTTATTTATTCTATTTTATTTATTTATTTTTTATCGTGTTCTGTTTGTGTTGTGTTGTTTGCTCGGTACTCGTTTTATCTTTAACCTGCCCATTGTACAGCACTTTGGCTACCCCTGTGGTAAATTTTAAATGTGCTTTATAAATAAAGTTGATTTGATTTGATTTGACTTTAGAGTAGTCAGTGTAAGGCTTTTATAGCAGTATCAATTTATTATATATTGAAAATAAATCAAAATACAATAAATTGTAAATAAAAGGCATCACAAGTAATTACACTTCAGTGTCGAAACTGTGAATATTTTGTGTGAAAGTAATTGTTTGTTGAATTCACCACAGCTTCACTGGTTGTTACTGGACTACGGTTTACTATTTGTAGTATTAGTCCTTGAGAAGATGCACTGCAATAAAAATGCTTGCTGATATACTCATTTTTGTTTTGTATTTACAAAAGAATTGTCTAAAGGATTACATGAAATTTTGTAATTGAATAATATGCAGTATTCTACACCTAGGTCTCGACAAAGAAACCTGTCTAACCCCCGTGCCCTCGCCGCTCCAACTGGAGCTTGCAGAGTCTTACAGCCTGCTGACAGAAAACCTTGTCCTCACACAGGTCACCCTGCATCTCGGCTTCCAAAGGTTCATAAAGGCTTAAAGAAAAAAGATACATTTGCCAAAACAAAACCCTTAGTCTCATAGAGTCCATGTTGTCTTTGTGCAGGCTTCACGAACAGCTGGTCAAGATGAACCAGTCCCTTCACCGGCTCCAGGTGACATGCCAAGAGGCTCATCAAACAGGAAACCCCATGTCCGAGCAACTCCTGGAACAGTTTGAGCGCCTGATGACTGTCTACCTGTCGACCAAAGCCGCCACCACACAGCCCGCCATGCTGCAATGCTGCCTTAATCTCCATTCGTCCGTCGCTGCTCTCATGGTTCAGTTTGCTATGGGGAACCATGGCCCCGAACATGTAGCGCTCAGTTTTCCGCTACCCTACCTGCAGAGCACCATGCTTTGCTTTGTACCAGGTAAGGTTTATGAATGATTATGAAATGTGGGCTATGATATTAGGTATTCTGCAGAGCCTTTCTATGTTTTTCAGAATTTTTTGCAGAGAACTTGGGAGATTTTTTTATCTTTCTGCGTCGATTTGCTGATGAGGTTTTAGAGTGCTCGGCTGAAAGCCTCGAGCAGATTCTTAACTTCATCACTGTCTTCATGGGTAATGTAGAGAGGTATCGTCTAGGTTTTGAACATGTCAGATAAGACCAAATATAGCTCACAAAAAGCCTTTAGTAGTTTGACAAAACTTTGTCTTTTGGCATCCATAACAGAATGAAGAACCCACATTTAAGAGCAAAGCTTGCTGAGGTCCTGGAGGCGGTGATGCCCCATATGGAGCCTACAGCGCCAAGTGCTTCTCAGCCTATCGTCTTCCAGCGTGAGAGAATCTTCTGCTCTTACAGATATGCACCTCAGCTGGCCGAAGCCCTCATCACTGTGTTTGTTGACATTGAGTTTACAGGTGAGCCACAAAGGCTAAAGCTTTTGTATTCAGCATTAGTACCGATTGTATTGCTGGATCTAGTAAAAACAAACATGGTTGTGTGCTTCACAACTTTACCTTGCATTTTCCATGTTTCTCCAGGTGATCCTCATCAGTTTGAACAGAAGTTCAACTACAGAAGACCCATGTATCCCATCCTCAAGTTCATGTGGGGCGAAAATAACTACAGAGAGAGTATCAAGGTATGAGGAGTGTTTTTTGTATGGTTATTTTTATCTAAGTTTGAAAAAAAGGTTGTGAAATTCAACAGTGGTGTATTAATAAATCAATGCTTTTGTTTTTAGGTAGTAAGTGTTTTTGTTGTTTATTTTGACATCCCTTAGCATTTGGCAGACTATGCATCGAAGAACCTGGAGGCCATGCAACCTCCTCTGTTCCTCAGATTCCTAAATTTGCTGATGAATGATGCCATCTTCCTTTTAGATGAAGCTATCCAGGTGAGACAAACCTCATGTCCAAATCTATATTGTCCCCTGTCCAATGAAAACCCTATACTGTATGTCCCAAATACCTTTCGTCGTCGCATGTTGAAAACCATGGGTAGGTCCCAAATGGGTATCGCAACTCCGATGAAAAACATGTACAATATGTCCACAATGTATACACTTAAAATTCAATATAACGCGACATTCTATATAGGCGGACGTGCCATGAAATCCGAATTTTCGTCCGTTTTTCCCCCACCACAGTCAGTCGAGTTGTTTTTCACCAAATTAACACGGATTTACAAACTTACACAGAAAATCTTTATGAAAGTCTCCAAAAAGAAGGACCCAGTGATGTACAAACCTACTTGTGGATAGTGACTCCTCCCCATTCGGTAAAGTAGGAGCACTATCCACCATTCACGTCAGGTCCACCAACACCAAGCAGGTTTAGGCAGGCGAACTCGCGCATAACTTTTAGGTATAAAAAAAAAAAGTATTTCTGTACAACGCAATCTCGGGAATAATGCAATCTATATTTTATGGACCCCACCGACCGACCACCTTATATCGAACTTTGAGTGTATGTTGCTGTCCAATGACAACCATGTATGTCCCAAATGTGAATTACCGCTGTACGATGAAAACCATGACTCAAATGCGTATTGTTGCCGTACAATAAAAAACATGTACAGTATGTCCCAAATGTGTATTGCCTCTGTATGATGAAAACCATGACTCAAATGCTTGTCATCTCTCCAAGATCAAACCATGTTTTGATTGATTGAGTTTTTGATTGAGACTTTTATTAGTATATTGCACAGTACAGTACATATTCCGTACAATTGACCACTAAATGGTAACACCCGAATAAGTTTTTCAACTTGTTTAAGTCGGGGTCCACTTAAATCAATTCATGTATGTCCCAAATGTGTATCACCGCTATATGGTGAAAACCATGTATATCTTAAATGCGTATGGCCGCTGTACGATGAAAGCCATGTACAGTACTGTATGTCCCAAATGCATATGGCCGCTGTATGTTCTAAACTATGTAGGCCTGTATCCCAAATGCGTATAAATGAAAACCACATTTTCCCCTTTTTAAAATTTCAACCGCAATAAAATACACTTTTACAGTGAGGTATATCGTAAACACACCACAAACTACTGTTATTTACACATCTATAGCACTAGAATCTGTGTTTTCACTGTAGGTTGTACATGTTCATTTCAATGTTTTGATATTGTGAAGGGCAGCACAGTAGGACAGAGGTTAGTGCGTGTGCCTCACAATACGAAGGTCCTGGGTTCGATTACCGGTCTTTCTGTGTGGAGTTTGCGTGTTCTCCCCGTGACTGCGTGGGTTGCCTCCGGGTACTCCGGCTGCCTCCCACCTCCAAAGACGTGCACCTGGGGATAGGTTGATTGGCAACAGTAAATTGGCCCTAGTGTGTGAATGTGAGTGTGAATGTTGTCTGTCTATCTGTGTTGGCCCTGCAATGAGGTGGCGACTTGTCCAGGGAGTAACCCGCCTTCCGCCCAAGTGCAGCTGGGATAGGTTCCAGCACCCCCACGACCCTGAGAGTGACAAGCGGTAGAAAATGGATGGATGGATATTGTAAAGAGGACACATTGTTTTCTGTTAAAAAAAAGAAAAATGATTCGAGTTTCTGTGAATCAATATGTGGAACGGTAAAACATGTTTACACAAAGCTCACAGTGTCAACAAAGCAAGGCATTTACTTTGAAATCAATATACCACATTGGTGTGCATGCACAAATTAGAATTGATTCACCAGAAGTATACCGTATTTTTCGGACTATAAGTCGCAGTTTTTTTCATAGTTTGGCCGGGCTCCAGTGCGACTTATATATGTTTTTTTCCTTTTTTATTATGCATTTTCGGCAGGTGTGACTTATACTCCGATGCGACTTATACTCCGAAAGATACGGTACCTTTTTATTGTCAGCAATCTGCTCAAAACATCATGTTAGCCGGAGTTTTTTTTATTTTTTATTTTTTATTTCAGGTGTTATGGTATTTTTTTCTGTTTTTCAGTACCTGAGTAAAATCAAGATCCTTCAGCTGGAGCGGGATAGAGGGGAGTGGGATGACCTGGCGCCCGACGCTCGACGAGAGAGGGAGTCGAGCCTGCAGATGTTTGGCCAGCTGGGCCGATTTCACAACATCATGTCAAACGAGACCATCGGCACGCTGGCCTTCCTCACCTCAGGTCAGAATAGAAAGATTGCATTGTTTTAAATACCTGCTTTTCTTCTTGCAACAATGTCCCAGTTTTTTCTCCCTTCCAGAGATTAAGGGCATCTTTGTGCACCCTTTCTTGGCTGAGAGGATCATCTCCATGCTCAACTACTTCCTACAGCACCTGGTGGGTCCCAAGATGGGGGCTCTCAAGGTGAAGGACTTCAGCGAGTTTGATTTCAAGCCCCAGCAGCTTGTCTCTGACATTTGCACCATCTACCTGAACTTGGGGTATGTGTCGGTGAACACTCCTTTTGTTAGCCGCAGATGCAATGTATTTGCTTTGGTTTTCAGATAAAGACCTATTTGTATATTTCGTTGGCAGTGATGAGGAGAATTTCTGCACTACAGTCCCGAAGGATGGACGATCGTACTCCCCTATTCTCTTCTCCCAGATGCTGAGGGTACTGAAGAAGATCAACAAGCCCGGGGACATGATTGTGGCCTTTGGACTACTTGCTGATAAAATAAAGGTATGACTACACTCTGGGGGGTGGGGTGCATGTATAAATAAAAGGAGTATATTTTAATCTGTTACTCTGCCTGTCCTCTAGTCCCATGCAGATAGACAACAGCAAGAGGAGGAGACCTACGCAGATGCCCCAGAAGAGTTCTTAGACCCCATAATGTCCACAGTGATGCTAGACCCAGTTCTTCTCCCTTCCTCCAACGTCACAGTAGACCGCTCAACTATAGCAAGACATCTCCTCAGGTTAGTGACCAAGAATGACGGTGAGGTAATGCTAGTCAGATATATTTTATGTGGAATCTACAGCAAAAACATTAGTCCTTTATATTTTATATCACAAGACTTCCTATAAATAGAGGTGCATTCATATTCTAAATTAATATTTATATTTTAGTCGACTAAATTTACTGTGTTTTTTAGCTGACAAAAATCTTTTGTCGACTAAAACTTAATCAATTTTGATGAAAACATTTTGACTAAAGCTAAAATAAATTTTCGTCAAAAGATTATGACTTAAGTTAAGTTAAAGTACCAATGATTGTCACACACACATTAGGTGTGGTGAAATTTGTCCTCTGCATTTGACCCACCCCCTTGTTCTCCCCCTGGGAGGTGAGGGGAGCAGTGGGCAGCAGCAGTGGGCGCGCCCGGGAATCATTTTTGGTGATTTAACCCCCAATGCCAACCCTTGATGCTGAGTGCCAAGCAGGGAGGTAATGGGTCCCATTTTTATAGTCTTTGGTATGACTCGGCCGGGGTTTGAACTCACAACCTACCGATCTCAGGGTGGACACTCGAACTAATAGGCCACTGAGTAGGCTAAGACTAAATTAAAACTAAGTTAAAAATGGCTGTCAGAATTAACACTGGTGTCTTACCTTAAGTCAAATATCCACTCCATGACTGGAACATACTAGTCAAAAGATTCTCTGTGTGACAGAAGGGCTCTACTGTTTGTTACAGCTAAAGCACTAGTCAAGGAAGCTCAATATGGTACAACATCAGTAAATCTATATGGAAGGAAACTCTTTTGCTGTTTTTAAGAATCTACTACAAAACACGAGTCAAATAGCCCCAATCTGACAGGAACCCTCAGCTGTTTTTGCCAAGTTTATTTTTTCAGGACAATGCACATTGATGAACAATCTGATTATCATCGTTGGAATCTACTGCTATACACTAGTCAAAGATACTACACCTCATCTGTTTTTGGAATCTACTGCAAATATCATATTTGGAATTCTTAAGTCAAAGGAGCTCTACATGATAGGTGGGTTCCAGTGTTTTTGCAGTAGCCTAACATTAAATCTCCATATGAAAGGAAACAATGTTGCTGTTTTTAAGAATCTACTACAAAAAACACAAGTCAGGGAGCCTCAATAGGACAGGAAGCCTCCGCTGTTTTTTGGAATCTACTGCAAAACGCAAGTTAAAAGATCTTCTGACGGGCGCTGCTGTTTTTTCAACTGCAAAGACGCTAATCAAAGAAGCTCCATAAAATAGTTGTGCTCGAGTTTTTTTTTGTATTTAGGCTCCTCAAAACTTAAATTTAAATTAAAAATGTAATTTAAAAAAAACATAAATTACTTAAATGTATTCTGTATATGAAAGTAAACTCTTGCTGTTTTTTGGAATCTACTACAACAAATTAGTCAGAAAGTCAAATAGCGTCCCGGAAGAGTTAGTGCTGCAAGGGGTTCTGGGTATTTGTTCTGTTGTGTTTATGTTGTGTTACGGTGCGGATGTTCTCCCAAAATGTGTTTGTCATTCTTGTTTGGTGTGGGTCCACAGTGCGGCGCATATTTGTAACAGTGTTAAAGTTGTTTATACGGCCACCCTCAGTGTGACCTGTATGGCTGTTGACCAAGTATGCCTTGCATTCACTTGTGTGTGTAAAAAGCTGTAGATATTATGTGATTGGGCCGGCACGCAAAGGCAGTGCCTTTAAGGCACGCCCCCAATATTGTTGTCTGGGTGGAAATTGAGAGAAATTCGGGAGAATGGTTGCCCCGGGAGATTTTTGGGAGGGGCACTTAAATTCGGGAGTCTCCCGGGAGAATCGGGAGAGTTGGCAAGTATGACTGGGAGACGCAACTGCTCTGTACTTCTCCCTACGTCCGTGTACGACTCCGTACAGCGGCGTTTTAAAAAGTCATAATTTTTACTTTTTGAAACCGATACTGATCATTTCCGATATTACATTTTAAAGCATTTATCGGCTGATAATATCGGCAGTCCGATATTATCGGACATCTCTAATTTAGACAAATGATCAGCCATGAAACCAGTCCATGCCATTATACACACATGCAAGTGTGTTCTTCTGTGTGTGCGACATGACGAGTTGTGTGTTTGTTCCAGTGACCAGACAGACCCGTTCAACCGCAGCCCTCTCACCATGGACCAGATCAGGCCAAACGAGGAGCTCAGACAACAGATCTTACAGTGGCTGGAAAAGCATAAGCAGGAGCGGCTGCAGCTGGCTACAAGCGACAAGACTTGATAACCACGCCTTCCGTGCCTAACAGTGACTGTATATCCCGCCATCTTTCTCTTTTTATTAATACAGCCTTCATGCAACAGACTGTAGAACTCCATGATGACAAGCTGTTTGGTTTTGACCTCCAAACGTGGCCAATTATCACTTTAGTACTTGCTGATTATTCCACATAACTTAACAGCTAACCAGATTTAATACTGCTAACACAAGTATTTTGTGGCGCTTTGATAGCAGAAATATGTAGTATAGATGATGATAGTCACACAATAACAATGCAGCACTTTTAGTTCATGCTGCATGCTCGGTGTAAATAAAATGTAACAAAATTTACCTATAGATTAAAAACAATTCAAATTGGTGTGGGTTTGATTTCCAATCTGTATTTGAATTGGTTTTATAGTGCAGTTGCAGTGACAGCTACGTAAGCACATAAAAATGTAACAACCCGTGAAAGTGCACACTATATGCATAGCACAATGCTTCAGTTTTAAATGTAAAAAAATATTCTGAATTAATCTATTGTATTTGTTAGGTTTACATTTAGCTGGTGCTTTTCGATGACAAACAACTGGCCTAGAAAGATATATCATATTGAAAATAATCGCAAATGTGAGTATACAAATGTATATACACAGTGTGTTGCTAATTATTTGGAGGTGCTGAACACTCACTTCTCTTTAAATTCCAGTCACACATTTAAGGCAGAAAAGGAATAAGGTCATTCTTCATGAATATTTAGTTCAATGTAACATTTCCAGTGTTTAGATCAACAAACGTACATTATATGCAACACTTTTCACCCTCCTGATTGCCCTTTAAAAACCATCGACATGGAAACCGTTGACTGATGTAGCGTTTTTGAAGGATTTGATGTACTGCAGCTGAACGATGCCTAACACTTTTAAGTACCGGTCATTTTTTTGATATATAGAATGCTGCAAATAGGAAAGATGATCATTTAAAAAAAAAAAAAGGGATGTAATCTGATCATATATGTGAGGCAAGGATGGCATGCGTGTGCGACATGTTAAATATCTTTAGGTGAAATTATGATGCTCTTGTTTGTTTTATTGTCAAATTTTATTTGAGTGTACAGTATGATGAAACAAATAAAACTAATGTGTGTTGTATAGGCAGTTTCCCTTTTTATGCTAGTTTAGTGTGCAACTTTGATTGTGTAAAATAAGAGTGAGTCAAAGATCCTCAATATGACAGGAGCACCCTGCTGTTTTTGAAGGTGTTACTGCAAAAATGCTAATAAGAGATGCACTGTATGTCTGTTGTTTTTTATGAATCAACTGCAAAAATATATCAAAGATCCTCTATGTAACAGGAGTGTTATGTTGTTTTAAAGGAACTATTGCAAAAGCGCCAATCAAATAACTTCATATAACAGGAACACTTCTGTTTTTAGCAAACTACAGTAAAAATCTTCTATGACCGAAGCACACCACTGTTTTTAGGAATATACAACAAAAATAAGAGTCAAAAACCCTCTATAACAGGAGCGCTCTGCTGTTTTAGGACTCTACTGCAGAAGTCATTTGACAGGCACACTGCTCTTTTTAGAAATGTGCTGCTAAAAATCATCTAAAAGGTGTACTCTGCTGTTTTTACAAATTTACTACAAAAATACTCGATGACAGGAACTTTGCTGTTTGCAGGGATCTCCTACCAAAACACTTGCTGTTTTTAGGGAACTGCAATAAGTAAATAAAACACCAGAGCACTAACAAAAAGGATCTTTGACACCATTTTTGAATAAGGGCTTTAGAAACAGCAGCCCTCCTACTGTATAAAGCAGGGCTATTCTACCAAATTGTTTTGGGGTCCACAATTACAGAAAAACAAGGACAGGGATGCGTTACTTTTTCTTTCACTATTACTGTATTCTTCATTTGTATGTTACTGAAAACCAGCGTATATTTGTGTCTTATTTACTTCATCATAGGTGGCGACTTGTCCAGGGTGTACCCCGCCTTCCGCCCGATTGTAGCTGAGATAGGCTCCAGCGACCCCGAAGGGAATAAGCGGTAGAAAATGGATGGATGGCTGGATAGTTATGAAATTTTAGGAAAGAATAGCCATGTCTATGCAACAGGAGCACTGCTGTTTTGAAGGGCCTACAGTCGTCCCTTGTTTATATCTGTAAATTGGTTCCAGACATGACCGTGATTAATTAATTTTGAATTATGAATGACATTTTAATAGTGCATGTGCCTCACAATACGAAGGTCCTGAGTAGTCCTTGGTTCAATCCCGGGCTCGGGATCTTTCTGTGTGGAGTTTGCATGTTCTTCCCGTGACTGCATGGGTTCCCTCCGGGTGCTCCGGCTTCCTCCCACCTCCAAAGACATGCACCTGGGGATAGGTTGATTGGCAACACTAAATTGGCCCTAGTGTGTGAATGTGAGTGTGAATGTTGTCTGTCTATCTGTGTTGGCCCTGTGATGAGGCGGCGACTTGTCCAGGGTGTACCCCGCCTTCTGTCCGATAGCAGCTGAGATAGGCTCCAGCACACCCCGCGACCCCGAAAGGGACAAGCGGTAGAAAATGGATGGATATTTTAATAGCTACATTATGAGAGTCATCGAGACATGAAATAACACCCTATAGTCATTTTTACACTCTTAATCCTAATGCTGTCTGAAGCTCAGCCAATCAGTGGTCACAATAGTGAATTAAACGCTCTCATGGATTTGTTCTCATCTAGTGGCCAATACTATTGATAATATTTAGTCCATTTAGCCATTTTATGCTTAAAAATGCCTAATTTGGAGCTCATTTTTAATTTAGCATATGCTTTTTTTAAAAAGGGACATTAAAAGCAATTTTTAAGCATGATGTGGCGAGGGACAACTAAAAAGCTGGTCGAAGATCATCTATATGACAGCACTCTGGTGTTTTTAACGAGTCTGCGTTTTTTTCTGTCTTTGGGTTGGGCTGATCTCCATTTTTTTTTTTTTTTTTTTTTAAACAGCAGCACAAACCAGTCATGTCATATAATAGTAGTGTATATCAGTGATTCTCAAACTGTGGTCCATCCAGTGGTACGCCAAATAATCACTTGTTTAAAGTACACTGTTTTATTTTCCTGTATTCAAACATAGTGTTACTGTTCAAACTGTGTGTAATGTTACAGTGGCCAAAAATATTGAATATACTTGTTAAGCCTTGCTTTTAATGAATACTTAGGACTACTACGCTACTGTGTTTTAATGTTGGTCGACATGGTGGTACTTGGAGAGCCAAGTGTTTTTTGAGGTGGTTACTTGGTTAAAAAAAACAAAAAAACAGTTTGAGAACCAACCACTGTTGTAGATGAGCTTTGACGACACACAGGGGTGTCCAAACTTTTTCCACCAAGGACTGCAAACTAGGAAAACATTTCAAGTAGGGGCCATTTTGATATTTATTCATTTTCTCAAAAAAAATGCAAAAAAACAGCTAAACAAGACAGACATTTGGTGTCAGATTTAAGTGACACATTTTATAGCTATTTGTATCAACTATTCCTCTTTTTCTCATTACATAGTCTTTTTGCTTACGTTTTGTGTTTGATTTTTTTTTTCAGTACAATATTCTGCGGGCCAACAAACTCAAGCCGCGGGCCGCACTTAGGACACCCCTAGATGATAAAATTTTTCAGGTCCTCAAAAACTTCTCATTTACAGCAGTGGTCCCAAACCACCGGGCCGTGGATCGATTGGTACCGGGCCGCACAAGAAATTTAAAAAAAAAAAAATTAAAACTTTTTTATTAAATCAACATAAAAAACACAATATACACTTACAATTAGTCCACCAACCCAATTTGTATTTGACTTTTATCTGCAATTAATTTTCTTTGATTCACTATTTAGTTCAGTTAGAGTTTCAGTTTATTTGGAACATGCATACGATACAATGTAATGCACTACACAATTCCAGTTGTTTCATTACAGCACGTCCGAAAAGGAGTAGAAAGAAGCAGAGTTTATTTAATCCTACCCCTTTTCATACCATATCAATTGTATCCCATTTCCTTGTTCTCTGTAACAGAACAAATACATAAATAAATAATATACCATAGTAAGTAAACAAATATTAAATATACAAATAATCTTTGTCTCAATAAAAATAAGAAAAAAAGGGTTCAAGATATTCATTATAATTCTTGTTCTGTGTACTTTGTGAACAGTTGTAGTTTCAACAGTCTCTTAAACTGAATCATATTAGTGCTTTGTTTGATTTCTTTGCTTAATCCATTCCATAATTGAATTCCACATACTGATGTACTAAAGGTTTTAAGTGTTGTTCGAGCATACAAATGTTTTAAATGAGATGTTCCTCTAAGGTTATATTTCTCCTCTTTTGTTGAGAAGAATTGTTGTATATTATTGGGTAGCAGGTTATAGTTTGCTTTGTACATCATTTTAGCTGTTTGCAAATGCACCAAATCGTTGAATTTAAGTACAGTGTTTTATATTCCTATATTCAAACAGAGTGTTACTGTTTAAACTGTGTGTAATGTTACAGTACCCAAAATTATTAGATATACTTGCTAAAAAAATCATTTGCTTTGTTTTTAATGACTACATAGATAGGCCTACTATTTCGAACATGCATGCATACAACATGATACATCACAATTTCCAGTTTCTCTATTCAACATGTTCGAAAAGGAGTAGGAAGAAGCAGAGCTTATTTAATCCTACCCCTTTTCTTTTACATAGCAGTTGCTAAAATTTTTGTTCACTTCCTGTTCTCAATTTATTCACAATATACTCCATAAGTAATCACAATAAAAAAAAAAAAAGATAATACTCGGTGAAGTAAGTTACATTTTATCTTGAAAATGAATGGATGGATGAGATGAATTCAGAATGTTTATCATATTTCTTCTTCTTTGTACTTTTTAAACACTTTAAGTTTGAAGAGTTTCTTGAAGTGGATCATATTAGTACATTGTTTGATTTCTTTGCTTAATCCATTCCATAATTTAATTCCAAATACGTCTTATGTGTTGTTACAAATGTTTTAAATTACATTTTTCTCTAAGATTATATTTCTACTCTTTTGTTGAGAAGAATTGTTGAACATTCTTGGGTAGCAGAAGTTGAGAATGTACGTGTTATATATAATAACTTGTCATATTTTGGAAATGACAGCCACATTCCCCATCCTTGTTGCTGTTTAGATCACTGTTTTTCAACCTTTTTTTAGTCGAGGCACATTTTTTTTCATTGAAAAAGTCCGGAGGCACACCACCAGCAGAAATCATTAAAAAACGAAACTCAGTTAAAAGTAAAAAGTCGTTCCCGCAATTGTTGGATATAAATTCAAACCATAACCAAGGATGTATCACTATAGCTCTTGTCTCAAAGTAGGTGTACTGTCACCACCTGTCACATCGTGACATATTTTGAGTTTTTTTGGACTTGTCCAGGGTGTACCCCGCCTACCGCCCTACTGCGGCTGAGATAGGCTCCAGCACCCCTCGCGACTCTGAAAGGGACAAGCGGTAGAAAATGGATGGATGGTGTTTTCATGTGTAGTGTTTTAGTTCTTGTCTTGCGCTCCTATTTTGGTGGCTTTTCCTGTTTTGTTGGTATTTTCCTGTAGCAGATTCATGTCTTCCTTGAGCTCTATTACCCGCACCCGCTTTGTTTTATCAACTTATACCATGCCAACTTTATTTGTAAAGCCCTTTAAAAACAACCACAGCTGAAAAACACAAATAAATACAGGCAAAGGACAGACTAAAATATATAATTTAAAACAGAGGTAAAATACACACACATATATTTATATGCACATAGAAAAAGCAGATAAAAATGATCTTAAGAGTAATTTGTTGGATAAAAAGGCAGTTAAAAAGTTAAAAACAGTTTAAACAGTTCAAAGTTTCAGCAATCAAGACTATTTGTTATTTTTATCCTTCTTTGTGTGGACATTTTTGATTGTCATGTCATGTACGGATGTACTTTGTGGACTCCGCCTCTGCGCCGCATGCTGTAAGTCTTTGCTGTCGTCCAGCATTCTGTTTTTGTTTACTTTGTAGCCAGTTCAGTTTTGCATAGCCTTCCCTAAACTTCAACGCCTTTTTTAGTGGCACTCTCCTTTTGTTTATTTTTGGTTTAAACTATAGATACCTTTTTACCTGCACGCTGCCTCCCGCTGTCGTCTGCATACTGTGATCACGACAAACCATGTTCCCGACATCTACAAAGCAATTAGCTACCGGCTGCCACCTACTGATATGGAAGAGTATTACACGGTTACTCTGCCGAGCTCTAGACAGCACCGACACTCAACAACGGCACATTATTTGCGGATTATAATTATCAATCAGTCAATCAATCAATGTTTACTTTTATAGCCCTAAATCACGAGTATCTCAAAGGGCTGCTTAATTACTAGTTTGCAAAAAATATTTTTAACCCAAATAGGTGAAATTACATAATTTCCCACGGCACACCAGACTGTATCTCACGGCACAGTGGTTGAAAAACACTGTTTTAGATGGATACATAGTACTTTATTGGTTATTTCAGGAGAGTTCCTTCAGGAAAATTTTAATTCCAGCAGCAGTGTACAGAATTGAGAACAAATTATCAATCAATCAATATATAGCCCTAAATCACGAGTGTCTCAAAGGGATACGGCAGATCAACTGGTCTAAAAGGGGGGCTATTTAAAGGCTAGAGTATACAAATGAGTTTTAAGATGGGATTTAAATGCTTCTACTGAGGTAGCATTTCTAACTGTTACCGGGAGGGCATTCCATAGTACTGGAGCGCGAATAGAAAACGCTCTATAGCCCGCAGACTTTTTTTGGGCTCAGGGAATCACTAATAAGCCGGAGTTCTTTGAACGCAGGTTTCTTGCCGGGACATAAGGTACAATACAATCAGCAAGATAGGATGGAGCTAGACCGTGTAGTATTTTTTATACGTAAGTAGTAAAACCTTAAAGTCACATATTAAGTGCACAGGAAGCCAGTGCAGGTGAGCCAGTATAGGCGTAATATGATCAAACTTTCTTGTTCTTGTCAAAAGTCTAGCAGCCGCATTTTGTACAAACTGTAATCTATACTTGTATAGCGCTTTTCTACCTTCAAGGTACTCAAAGCACTTTGACAGTATTTCCACATTCAGCCATTCACACACACGTTCACACACTGATGGCGGGAGCTGCCATGCAAGGCGCTAACCAGCAGCCATCAGGAGCAAGGGGTGAAGTGTCTTGCCCAATGACACAACGGACATGGAGCACAGCTCCCTCCCCCCATTCTCACCACATTCTACAGAGGCATTATAGAGCAGTGTTTTTCAACTTTTTTTGAGCCGAGGCACATTTTTTTCATTGAAAAAATCCAAAGGCACACCACCAGCAGAAATCATTAAAATGTGGAACTCGATATTGACAATAAAAAGTCGTCGGATATGACTTTAAACCATAACTAAGCATGCATCACTATAGCTCTTGTCTCAAAGTAGGTGTACTGTCACCACCTGTCACATCACACCCTGATTTATTTAGACTTTTTTGCTGTTTTCCTTTGTCATATTTTAGTTCTTGTCTTGCGCTCCTATTTTGGTGGCTTTTCCTGTTTTGTTGGTATTTTCCTGTAGCAGTTTCATGTCTACCTTTAAGCGCTATTCCCCGCACCTGCTTTGTTTTAGCAAACAAGAATATTTCAGTTGCTTTTATCCTTCTTTGTGGAGACATTGTTGATCGTCATGTCATGTTTGGATGTACTTTGTGGACGCCTTCTCTGCTCCACACGCTGTAAGTCTTTGCTGTTGTCCAGCATTCTGTTTTTCTTCACTTTGTCGCCAGTTCAGTTGTAGTTTCGTTCTGCATAGCCTTCCCTAAGCTTAAATGCCTTTTTTTAGGGGCACTCACCTTTTGTTTGTTTTTCAGTTTAAGCATTAGATACCTTTTTACCTGCACACTGCCTCCCGCTGTCATCTGCATATTGTGATCATAATTAGCTACCTGCTGCCACCTACTGATATGGAAGAGTATTACACGGTTACTCTGCCGACACTCAACAACAACACATCATTTGCAGACTATAATTACTGGTTTGCAAAAAATATTTTATACCCCAAATAGGTGAAATTAGATAATCTCTCACGGCACACCAGACTGTATCTCACGCACAGTGGTTGAAAAACACTGGTATAGAGAGCCAAACCAACAGCATCTCTGTCTGGACTGGAGCCTGCAATGCCTCAGACTGGAAGTCTCTCCAGAGAGTGGTGAGGACGGCAGAAAAGATCATCAGGACTCCTCTTCCTCCTATCCAGGAGATCGCAAAAAGCCGCTGCCTGACCAGGGCTCAGAAAAAATGCTAAGACTCCTCCCACCCCCACCAAGGACTGTTTTCACTGCTGGACTCTAGAAAGAGGTTCCGTAGCCTCCGAAACAGAACCTCCAGGTTCTGTAACAGCTTCTTCCCTCAGGCCGTAAGACTCTTGAACGCATCATAATTATCCCCTTAATTCCCCCCAAAATGGATTAACTCGCTGGAATAAAAAAGACAATATAACATACATCCATAAACGTGGATGCATGTGAAAAAGTGCAATATATTTATCTGTACAGTAATCTATTTATTTATATATGCACCTTATTGCTTTTTTATCCTGCACTACCATGAGCTTATGTAACGAAATGTCCTTATCTGTGCTGTAAAGTTCAAATTTGAATGACAATAAAAAGGAAGTCTAAGTCTAAAAGGTTAAAACAATATTTTTGTTCAATTTGATTGATTTTAGGTACAGTATTTACATCAACTTTGCCTGATTGGTCATTATGCTGGTAGTTGGAGAGCCAAGTCTTTTCTGAAGTGGTGCTTGGTGAAAAAAAGTTTGAGAACCACTGCTATATTAGCTCAAACGCGTCTATACATTGCAGTCCGAGTGAGTAGAGGCCATTATTGGCTGTAACGGTCTTCTTTATTCTTCTTTTGTGATTCAAGTGCTCCGCGGCTTTCCCGCGCAAAGCCCCTGAATCTGATTAGCCGCCAGTCGCCGCGAGCTTCAATAGACCCGCTGAGGAAATGCATTGTCCGGGTCGCCTCGCCCCGCCCCGCAACCTGCATAACGACGCGTCGGCCAGTGAGAGCGGAGGCCGTGGCGGAGCTTGTTTATGTGGAGTGCTGGCTCAGGGTTCCGCCCACCGACGTATCTGTGATCGCAGGGCGCACACACACAGGCACACAGTGTAAAATGGCGCACAGCTGTCGGTGGCGGTTCCCCGCTCGGCCCGGAGGGAGCAGCAACTCCGGCACCGGGAGGAGAGCGGGCCGGATAAGGGTCACCGCCTCTCTGCAGAGCGTCCCGGGAACCCACCCGTACGCCGCCGGACTCGGACCCGGGTTTGACGCTGCACTACAGGTCTCGTCGGTCATCGGGAGCAACCTGCGGACATTTCGGGATGTTTTGGGGGAAGCGAGTGATTCGAGCAGCGCGGAGGTAAGCACCGGGGACGGGAGGAGAGGACCGCCTGCTTGTGAGCTCAGGTCCTTCCTTGGGGGGGTATAACCGGGGGATGTTTTGCAGATGAGGAGCTAACGGTCCAAATGTGGACCATGTGGGCAAAACTTGTTGTCAGATAATAACTTTCAAGCACTTTTATGAGGAAAAAAACTGAAGTCCCGTAGTAAGATGTGCCTTCCTAACTGGAAACAAAGTTAGTTTATAACCCTGCTCGTTGTGCAGTAACAGGAGAGGTGGCTACATCTTTCGGCTAGCACGCTAATCAAAACACACGAAACACTCATCACTTTTTATGCAAATCTCAAACATTTATCCATATTATCACTGACATGTACGCATGGGTGCTATTTGCATATAATTAACATACACAAGAAGTGCTTTACTAGTTAGCTACTTGACATTAGCAAGACTTGTATAATAACAAACACGTAAAAGTTGTCCGGCTGCTGCGCCTTGTTAGTCTCCTTTGGGGCAGCTGGAAGAGAAAGACACGTCCTCGTAGTTTAGCTGCGATAATAATATTATAATATTGATATTCTGTGACCGTTAAAGATGTTCGCAGGTGTTTGAAAACAAGACATGTCAACTCGAAAGGGAGTCGAGGGTACCCTCTTGAGGCTAAGTTAGCTTTCCTCCACGACTATTATCTTATTTATGTTTTGACTCTCAATCTGCAGGTAAAAATGTGAATTAGTGAATTGTGTTAGTTTAAAAATGCTGCTTTTCTTTCTTTCTTGAGGCGTCTTATCTTCCTGCCAAAGCTAACCTAGCCTAGCTGGTTAGCCACACATGCTAGCGCCTCCATTTATTTGAGGTGTTAAAAAGTTCCCTCGCCAAAAAAAATGGCCCCGCTGTTTTATCTCTGTTTAGTTTGTCGTTTAAGAGCTTTGCACGCTACAACGGAACATGAGTGGGTTTAATAGAGAAACGGTTTGTGCTTGTTACTAGGCTAGCTAAGTTAGCATACTACGCCACGCTAGCCGTCATGCTAGTTCCGAGGCGTTGGGAAATGAGTTTTATTCTCTTCGCAGCTACACGATGTGCGGTCTCTAATGCTTCATGTTGACATCTATTACGGCGCCCCGGAGAGCATACGTGCGGCTCTTGGGGGTCAGTGCGCATGTAAGGCCGGCTACGACAACAGCGAGCCCCCCGCTTGACGGGCCGTGTGATTGTGGGGGTGTGTTCGCCTTAGCGAACTACCATCTTCCTTTTCCACCAGCAGCAGCGTGCGTCCATTGCAGTGGGAGTACACTTGTTTACCAGCTATTACACAGCATCCTCTCTCATCTTGCATCGCAGGGATGCTTTTTTGTTTAATAACACGAGATTTCATGTCATTATGCGTGGTCCACTTGCTTTTAAGGCAAGAGGTTGCCACCATTTTTGAGTCTCCGAGGTCCCACACTGGTGTATTGGAAGTAGAGATGTCCGATAATGGCTTTTTTGCCGATATCCCGATATTGTCCAACTCTTAATTACCGATTCCGATATTAACCGATACCAATATATACATATATATATCCGGGGTGGACCGCTCGCCTGTGCATCGGTTGGGGACATCTCTGCGCTGCAGACCCGTCTCCGCTCGGGATGGTTTCCTGCTGGCCCCACTATGGACTGGACTCTCACTATTATGTTAGATCCACTATGGACTGGACTCTCACTAATATGTCAGATCCACTATGGACTGGACTTTCACAATGTTATGTCAGACCCACTCGACATCCATTGCTTTCGGTCTCCCCTAGAGCGGGGAGGGAGGGAGGGAGGGGGCGGGTTACCCACATATGCGGTCCTCTCCAAGGTTTTTCATAGTCATTCACATCGACGTCCCACTTGGGTGAGTTTTTCCTTGCCCTTATGTGGGCTCTGTACCGCGGATGTCGTTTTGGCTTGTGCAGCCCTTTGAGACACTTGTGATTTAGGGCTATATAAATAGACATTGATTGATTGATTGATATACAGTCGTGGAATTAACACATTATTATGCCTAATTTTGTTGTGATGTCCCCGCTGGATGCATTAAACAATGTAACAAGGTTTTCCAAAATAAATCAACTCAAGTAATGGAAAAAAATGCCAACATGGCACTGCCGTATTTATTATTGAAGTTACAAAGTGCATTATTTTCTTATAACATGCCTCAAAACAGCAGCTTGGAATTTGGGACATGCTCTCCCTGAGAGAGCATGATTGATTGATTGATTGAAGCTTTTATTAGTAGATTGCACAGTCCAGTACCGTACATATTCCGTACAATTGACCACTAAATGGTAACACCCGAATAAGTTTTTCAACTTGTTTAAGTCGGGGTCCACTTGATTCATGATACAGATATATACTATATATATACTATCATCATAATGCAGTCATCACACAAGATAATCATCATAGTATATACATTGAATTATTTACATTATTTACAATCCGGGCTGTGGAATGTGTGTGTGTGTGTGTGGGGGGGGGGGGGGTAAGTTTGGTTGATATCAACACTTCAGTCATCAACAATTGCATCGTCAGAGAAATGGACATTGAAACAGTGTAGGACTGACTTGGTAGGATATGTACAGCAAGTAGTGGACATAGAGAGAGAGATCAGAAAGCATAAGAATAAGTATCTACATTTGATTATTTACAATCCGGGGAGGTGGGATGTGGAAGGGGGAGGGTGTTAGTTGAGGGTTGAAGTTGCCTGGAGGTGTTCTTTTAGTGCGATTTTGAAGGAGGATAGAGATGCCCTTTCTTTTACACCTGTTGGGAGTACATTCCATATTGATGTGGCATGAGGAGGTTGAGGTGGGGGCGGGGTTGGGGGGCGCAGCGGGGGTGTATATTTTAGCGTCCCGGAAGAGTTAGTACTGCAAGGGGTTCTGGGTATTTGTTCTGTTGTGTTTATGTTGTGTTACGGTGCGTGTGTTCTCCCGAAATGTGTTTGTCATTCTTGTTTGGTGTGGGTTCACAGTGGCCGTTGTTTATACGGCCACCCTCAGTGTGACCTGTATGGCTGTTGACCAAGTATGCATTGCATTCACTTGTGTGTGTGAAAAGCCGTAGATATTATGTGATTGGGCCAGCCCGCAAAGGCAGTGCCTTTAAGGTTTATTGGTGCTCTGTACTTCTCCCTACGTCCGTGTACCACTCCGTACAGCGGTGTTTTAAAAAGTCATACATTTTACTTTTTGAAACCGATCATTTCCGAAATTACATTTTAAAGCATTTATCGGCCGATAATATCAGCAGTCCGATATTATCGTACATCTCTAATTGGAAGTGAGTTTGCCACCATCTAGCCTTGGTGCTGGAATTTAGACAGTTAGGAAATGTTTTCAGGACGGTTGCAACAGAGGTGCATGCTCAGCAACGTCAAAATGTTTTAAACCAGTGATGCTCAAAATGGGGCCCGTGGTCCAAATTTGGCCTGTCCTGTCATTTTGTACATGTACTATCAAATGTAATACATATTTATACTGTCCTCTTTCAAGCTGTACAGTCATTATTGTATGTCCACAATGCTACACTGTAAAAAAAAGTTAGTAGATTTCACTGTAAAAACATGGCAGCTCAGTTGCCAGAAATTTACCGTAAAATCATCGGTGGTAACATTTTTTCATTTAAAGTAATGCGCTGTAAAAAAAGAGAACATAGATTTTACAGTAAAAAAAAGTAGCAGCTCAGTCACCAGAATTTCCGGATAAAATAACAGTGGCTTTGTTTTTCAATTTATAGTAATGCATTGTAAAAAAAACCTGGCAGCTCAGTCACCAGAATTTTATCGTAAAAACAACAGTAGTACAGTTTTTCATCCATCCATCCATCCATCCATCCATTTCCTACCGCTTGTCCATTTTGGGGTCACGGGGGGTGCTGGAGCCTATCTCAGTTGCATTCAGGCAGAACGCAGTGTACACCCTGGACAAGTCGCCACCTCATCGCAGGACCAACACAGATAGACAGACAACATTCACACACTAGGGCCAATTTAGTGTTGCCAATCAATCTATCCATTTTTCTAGTAAAACTCACAAAAATGCATTATTGTTTTTCAATTTACAGTAATTTAGGGTATAAACCACACCAATTAGAATTTTTGTAATCTATAGGTACATTTAGTTACAATTTATTTACACAAAGCATGCAGCATGAACTAAAAGTGCTGCATTGTTATTGTGTGACTATCATCATCTATACCAGTGGTCCCCAACCTTTTTGTAGCTGCGGACCGGTCAATGCTTGAAAATTTGTCCCACGGACCGGGCTGCACAAGAAATTAAAAAAAATATGTATATTTTTTATTTATGTATTTATTTTTTCATAAAGAAATACAATCATGTGTGCTTACGGCCTGTATCCCTGCAGACTGTATTGATCTATATCGATATATAATGTATATATTGTGTTTTTTATGTTGATTTAATTATTTTTATTTTTTTTATTTTTTTTTATTTCTTGTGCGGCCCGGTACCAATCGGTCCGGTGGTTGGGGACCACTGATCTATACTACATAATTCTGCTGTCAAAGCGCCACAAAATACTTGTTAGCAGTATAAAATCTGCTTAGTTGTTAAGTTATGTGGAATAATCAGCAAGTACTAAAGTGATCATTTAAAGCAATGCGCTGTAAAAACAGGGAACATAGATTTTACAGTAAAAACAAGTAGCAGCTCAGTCACCAGAAATTCTGGATAAAATAACTTTGGCTTTGTTTTCCAATGTATAGTAATGCACTGTAAAAACTGGCAGCTCAGTCACCAGAATTTTATCGTAAAAACAACAGTAGTGCTGTTTTTGAATTTACAGTAATTTGGTGTATAAACCACAACAATTTGATTTTTTTTATTATTATCTATAAGTAAATTTAGTTACATTTTATTTACACAGAGCATGCAATATGAACTGAAAGTGCTGCATTGTTATTGTGTGACTATCATCATCTATACTACATAATTCTGCTATCAAAGCGCCACAACATACTTGTGCTAGCAGTAAAAAATCTGCTTAGCTGTTAAGTTATGTGCAATAATCAGCAAGTACTAAAGTGATAATTTAAAGTAATGCGCTGTAAAAACAGGGAACATAGATTTGACAGTAAAAACAAGTAGCAGCTCAGTCACCAGAATTTCTCGATAAAATAATGGCTTTGTTTTTCAATTTATAGTAATGCACTGTAAAAAAAAACCTGGCAGCTCAGTCACCAGAATTTTATCATACAAACAACAGTAGTACAGTTATTCAATTTACAGTAATTTGGTGTATAAACCACAGTGAATTGTGCGGTAAAATTCTGCCGGTTTTTGTGTCGCAAAATTTACAGATTTTTTTTACAAGCGTTTTTAGTTGCGTATGAATCTGAGACCCCTGCTCTATGTTAAAGTTGTGACTTTTTGACGCTCTATGGAGAAGAGTAGTCTTGGTCACCATGCGTTGCCCACACCCTTTAATGAAAACCTAAGCGGTTCGGAATTTAGCATCCTCCAAACGTCTAATATTTCTGGGTAAAGTTTGAAAGCGATCGGATGAAATATCTAGGAGGACCTGGTTAGAGAACAACCCCTGGAAATGGCAAAAATCTGCTGAAAATGACCTTTGAATGTTTTGAGGTTAAAATGTATACATGATGCAGAGTGGTATCTCAACTGAGTTAGGCACACAACTAACAATATCTAATACCTTATATTTTATATGGCAGTATGAGGCTAAATTCCTCACTTGTACTGTTGCATGATAAAAATCGCTTTTTGGTCTATGGACGAGTGGCACATTCACTTTGGCTCTTCGAGGCAAAACGTTTGGGCACCCCTGCCCTAAACACAGAAATAATCCCTAAACAGAAAACACACAAAATGCTGCAAATGCACAAAAAATACACAGACTGCATGAGAGAAACTCTGCAAGTTTGTTTGCAGAACCAAACAGTAGTTGGTCTAGAAGAAACTTGCCTGATTTTTCAAATGTTTTTGATAAACACCAAATAATCTGCTGTACAATACTGTAAAATATTACGTTTAATGTTAGGTTTTGCTTGCAGCATTTAGCTCTTGCATGTGTTTAATGCTGTTTGTGTGGTTTTGGCTGTGGGGTGTTTCGGCCATCGCATTAAAGGGAACAGACTGTTTCGTGTCTCTAGTACAGCTGCTCAATTCCGAAATGAATAGGAAAGCAAAATAATCATATTAGGTAGAAAACATAGCATGCTTGCTCGTTCCACCATACATTTATACATGTAATAAATACATGTCAAAACAAAAACAAAAGCTGATGATTGATAACCAGTGCATCTCGCTGGCCAGGGCAGTGGAGCCAACTATCTCTGGCCAGGGAGGAAGTGTCAACTGTCATGCTAACAGTGCGGCATGAGTCATTGTGTGAAATGGAATTATTATTATTTTTTTGGCGATACAGCAAGTAAAACAAAAATTGACGATGTTTAGAAATTGGATCACACTTTAGTGTGACCCGAAATAGCGAGTATTTTTGTTGTGCGTGTGTAACCCTAGTCTGTGTCGCTTGTAACTTTGTCCAACTATCCATGTCATATATCACACGGAAAAACTAACAGTACCAAATGGGACAGGAGGACACTAACATTTGCAACACGAGCATTAAGTAGGAAGGGGATTCATGTGGCCCCATTCGTCATGGTTTACCTCACACATGAAACGTGACAAATTTGGGGGATGCACTATCCACTTTAGCTGCCAGACGGCAGTAGAGTGTTGAATATATTAAAATGTGTTTTGTTTGCAAATCCAACTTTTGACCACAGCGTCAGTTGCTATGTAGAGTGGCGCTTACCATAATTTTCAGCAGTCTGCATTGCAAATTGAAAACCCCCCACTTCCTCTCAATGTAAAATCCACACATGAATGGGGCCATATGAATCTCTTCCCTACTGTAGCAATGTCAGCTACAGTGCTAAGTGCTAAACATGCTAAGTTAGCTGAAGAAAATCAAATTATTATACCGGTACTTAGTTTAATATCTGATGTATAGTGTGCAGAGCGGCAGGCTTTATTTGAAGATGCGAAGCAAAGCTGGAATATTTTTCTATTTCCACAAATGTGTGCAGAGTGGGTTCATGCCCTATGTCACAAAAATCAACGTAAAATTACGGAGTGGAACAAGAGCTCAGCTATGTGAGTTACGCTGTTGACAAACATGTTAGGTTAGCCCAGGTGTGTCAAACTAGTTTTTATTGCGAGCCACATCTAGAGGTGGGGAAATTATCGATTTTCAGATTAATCGCAATTTGGACATGGACGATTATAAAATCGATTAGTAAATGTCAATAATCTATTTATTTATTGTAAATAAAGTAATGCAGACAATTCTAAAATTTGGCTGACTGCAGTGAACCTCCTCACCGGGAGATCTGACCAGCTCCTTTATTATAGAGCACTTACGATCGAGTTTTGCATACATTTCCTTTAATTTAATATATGTAGTGGGAATTTCTTATAAAAAATGCACAGTTTTTAAAAGTTGCAAGTGATAAAAGCTTATTTAGTGAAACGAAAACAGATGTAAAACTGCATCAATATACATAAATTAAAGCTGCATCAATACTCGATTTTTAATCGAATTATAGCTCCTCAATCGTAATCGTAATTGAATCGTGAGGGGGCCAAAGATTCCCACCTCTAGCCACATCACAGAGGGGCGCTTGTAACAGTGAATATACATGGATATAAATGTAAAATAGCCTCATTACACAATTTGCAGAGGAAACTCTTGTTGATTACTATAATTTGTTTTAAAATCAGATTGATGGATAACTTACTTTGTTTGTTGCAAGATCAGATAATATTAAAGTGAACAACATAAGCAATTGGATGCAGTACATTTTTATTTCAAAATTTAAATAATAATACATGCATTTATTCAGAAAGTGCTTTGCTATTTCCAGCCTTTTCTTGCAGGCTACATAAATGACGTGGTGGGCCACATACAACAACGTGGCATATCACATAAAATGATGTGGCGGGCCACATACTGTAAAACAATGTGGAATATCACATCAAAATTATGTAGCGGGCCACTTGAATAAATGCTGCATATCACATAAAAAAGATGAGACAGGCCAGTTAGAACAAAAAATTATGCGGTGGAAACATTATACTGTATATATATTACTGCAGGGCCACATAAAATGATGTGGCAGGGTTCAAGTGCCTCTTAGTGGTTATTGTGTTTTTTTTGCATTGAAATAATGTCCTATTTGGTCAGATGTATAAAAAAATAAATAAATCTAGGCTGCCAAAAAAGCTTTAGTTTGTTGTCAGGACTGCTGAGAGTGCTTTAACGCTGTAAAGTTCATGTGTGATATTCATGACTTTCCCTCAGAATGCAGGATTAACGCAAAAAAATTGAAATTTCCACTATAAAGCCCATGTGTTCTGGTGGGATGCACAGTAATGATGCAGAGACGCAGCCATTGCATCCTCATACAGGCCTATTGAAGATGAGGGCGCATTCATTAATAACCTACCATAAATAAAAGCTTCGTCATCGGTAGATTTAGAAGACATTTTTTTCCCCACTCTTTTTTTTTTTGTGCGGCAGCATCACTCACTAAGGTGTGTGGACACAGCTTGTGGTTTCACGGAGGATCAGTGTAATGCTTCTGTGGCCAGACCGGGGCAGGATTGTTCAGGCTCACCGCAGCCCGCTGAGTTTACTCGAGCGCCAGCCGGACCCCGGGCCAACCCCTCCCTCTCAGACAGAAAGACCCAAATCCAAGGCAGGCATTGACATAGAACTCCCCGTCTGAGAATCAGAGCAACTTTTCTTGTGACAGCTGCCACTTTGGAATGGATTACTAAGCCTATTGCCGTGGCTCAAAGGGGTGCTTGTCGGCTGTTGCTGTCCAAATGAAGGCATTTGTTAGCTTTTGTGTGCGTGTAGGGAATTAATTCTCTTCATCCTTCCAAGATTCAGTTGCTTCTTTTTTTTTCTTTCTTCCTGGGGTGCCAAGCTGTCCTATTGATTTTTGTTTTTGTAAACGTGTGACACACCCACCATCCTCGCCCTTCAGTCTTACTGTGCAGGTAATCGCCCTTCAAGCCTTCATAAAAAAACAAGTTCATTGTAGCTGCTTCTCTTTGCATCAGTTACCTTAAAGCAGTGTTGTCTAACTCCCCACCCAAAAAATGCATCTAAAATCTCTGTCCTACAGCGCAGTGTAGAGGTGGGAATTTTAGGGCACTTTGCGATTTGATTCTGATTTCGGTTCAGAATCGATTCTTGATTCAGCACAATTCTTGTAATATGTTATTTGGTATATAAATTATAATGAAACCTCTTCAAAACAGGTTACAAGTTACAAAAGCTCTTGTTAGCTACTGATTTACATGCGCAATGTTGGTCTAAAAACGTCCTTGAAATAATTTTTAAAATTGTATTTACAAAAATCAGAGAATGTTAATCAATCTAATAAAATAAAGCAACTCTAAACAAATTTCAGCTTTACAATATTTATGATAGAAATTTACAAAAGCAATTGGGAAGTCATACAAATACAATTAAATACAATACTTAAAAAAAGAAAAAACAAACATAAAAGCAACAGTATCAATAATAAAAGTAATATTAATATTAATAATAGTTACCTTTGAGTTACTTTAATATACTTAAAAAATAAATTGGCTCTCAAAAATGATTAATCTATTTAGAATCGTACTAAACAAAAATCGTGTTTTGGATGTGAATCGACTTTTTGAGCACCCCTAAATGAGTGTATAGACATTGCAGTCTAAAACAGATAATTTGTCAATATAAACTAGTACCAAATAATTACAATTACATTTTACTTACAGATACAAAGTGTCCAAGGCACTAGCGTATTAGAAAGTATTCAGTAACAAACGTGCCCGCAACTTATTCAACTTTTTGAGTTATTGTGGCCACTAGATGTTTCCAAAAAAAACTTTTACAACTTCACTTTAACTTAAAAAAGCACATGTCCATTCCAGACAGTTAATAGTTATTGTACCTTGCAAACACCCAAGTAGGGGAAAAAATAAATGCGGTAAATACATTTCTTGAAAAATTCAGTTTGCAGATTTATGTGTTTTATTGCCAAGCAAAAAACGGAAATCACTTTTGACTGACATTGTATTTATTTTTAGTCCCCCGACTGAGCTGATAGTGTGTCTCCATACACAGTGTGGAGCCGCTCCCCTCAGCTAATAATCACCGCCATTACGGCAAATAAACTGCATTTCTTTGTATCATTATCATTGGAGGACGAGGCTGAACATATTACATACAGAGGAGAATAATAAACAACTAATTTAGATGTGGTTTTGATATTGTTAATCTGTCAATAGCACTCTCCATCAATCATTATTTTTAAGAGTGTGCCACAAATGGCAAACTTCAGTTTTCTGTTTTTATCATTAGTTATATTAGCTATTTTTTTACCTTTCCACTTAGCTTTGCATGTTCTAATCTTACTTAATTGACAGAACAGTTGACAAGTGTTTCATTATGGTGGAAAGTTTGACCCTGGAACTGATTATTTGCGTTTACATTATTTAATATGGGGGGACATTGGCTTCCCAATGTAAAGAAATCGGATGTTGACGTGCACAAACTGCATGCATCCCTCTGGTTTGTGAGAGACGTGTTGTGTTTGGAGTGCAAGGGGCTTGAGTCCAGCAGGTGTTTGTGGCCTGTTTAAATGGAAGGACCCCCGCCCCCCTGCCCACTCCTACCCTTTCACCCGCTTACCCATCCCAGAGACAGCGCGCGGATTGGAGCAGGAAGCTTTGTGTCTGCTTTTATTCTAGCACTCACAAAGTGTGGGCGGCTGTAAGAGCGCAGGCAGAGATATCAAAGGATGTGGGGCGACCCCCCCCGTACCCCTTTTGCTCCCCACAGGACAACGCCGGGAGGAGAATTAGTCACAGACCCTCCCATCCATGGCTTTATTCAGCTACAGCAGGCGGGCAGAGGCGCTTTAGGAGTAGTCTGAAGAAGAGAGAGGCTGCAATTGTGTCTTTTTTTTTTACTCCGTGTGTGTGTGTGTGTGTGTGTGTGTGTGTGTGTGTGTGTGTGTGTGTGTGTATATATATATATATATATATATATATATATATATATATATATATATATATATATATATGTGTGTGGGGAGAAGTAGCCATGTGTTCATTTCCTAGAGCAAGACATCATGCACATGTGTCCCATCAGCCTCCTGTCTTTGTCCACTAACTGAGGTGTTGTGTCCCCCCCCCCCCCCCCTTGCAAATTGTTTTGCTACTGTGTTGCTGTTGAGCAAATGTCAAAACAGTTGCATTTAGTGTTGGGACACTTCAAAAAAGTAACAAAAGCCCACCTTTTGCTCAGGGGGTAGGGACCTGAGGGTGCACAAAGCATTTGTGTGTGGTTGCGTGCGTGCGCGTAATCCACTCTGGTGTAAGTTAACACTCTAAAAGGGGGATGTGTCAGTTGGAGGGGCTGGGGGGCACACAGGAGTATGAGCTCATCACCAAGTTTCATTCCAGGAAGGGATGAGGCACACATGGATGAGGTGCGAGCTGGAAATGTCAAAGGGAAGACATTCCCGGAATGTGGCAAACTAAAGCATCAGCTGCTTCAAATTCCACTTGTATTATTTGTATTATTGTTATTACTTGGGATGTTCAGATCAGCATTATTTTATGCTGCTGTTTCTGATACGATCATGCATGAGTAGTTTAGCTGGGCGATAAAACGATACCAATACATATCGCGATAGACACGCAATCAATATCAGTAGAAAATGCGCTCTATAAACTGTTCGATACATGCCGTATATTTTTTTTCTTCGTCGGAAGAAACAAGAAGTTGCAAAGCAAGGTTGGTTGCACGAACAAAGGCACAGGCTAATTGAGCAGGAAGTGATAACTGATCAGTGGGAGTGACCAATCAGGTAAGATTTGGCTGCGCCATCTTGTTGTCTCGTTTAAATCTTTGCATGGACTGAGAAAAGAAACTAAAAACGAGTGCTGCAGAGAGCAAAAATGCTCGGGGATTAAACAGGAAAAGTCACCTCGACATTACGGCAGTTTTTTTGGGATTTTGTATAACGGACCGTAGTCTGACCAAGGCGCTTGTAACCAATAATACCACACCACCGCAGCCAACACTAAACCTGAAGAAAATAGTTTTTCTCAGGTTTCTCTAGGTTTACATTTTCACACTTAGTACTATTTGTTACACATTATTAGTCATTTCTTACTTGTTACTTTTTTTGACATTTTAATTTAAACGACTCTATGTGGAGTGTGAATTTGTCCCTATAAGTGCATGAGTTTTCTCTTGTCACTCCAGTTTCATCCCACATTCCAAAAATATGTATGTTAGGTTCATTGGAGACTGTAAATTGTCCATAGATATAAATGTCAGTGTGAATGATTGACTATGTATGTATTCTGCGTACGGCCATGCTAATTTGAGTTCGCTTGTCTATGAGCTAGTCCATTGCACGTTAGCATTAAGCTAACAGCGTTAGAGCTTACCCTTCATCCTGCATAATTCATATTTCTTTTTTCGTTTATTCCTAATTATATTATTAATCTAATGCGATTCCTACTTGCATGAGCACTTCATTTGTGTGTATAATTTACTTTATTTAGTGTGGTTAGTTTTAAAGTGACTTCATTGTGAAGAATATCAACAAAGTGATTGCCGTTTTTGGATTGGCAATAAAATACTTAAATCTGCAAACTGAATTTTTCAAGAAATTGGCCGATACTGATCGGTCACCTGCTTTTATTTTTGCCCTACTTGGGTTTTTGCGATCGACCGAGAGTTTCCGTGGTTGTGTTGACTTTTCCTTTCCTTTTTGCCTTGATAGCTGAGGGGATTATAATCATAAAAGTAGGTTATATTTAATTTTTTTTATTATTTTTTAAATATTTTTGATACAATTCTTTATATTTAACATGTTTTTCTCCTTGTCTTTATTTTTGATAGGTCATAAAAATATAAATAATTATAGATATCGACCGATATAAAGCACTCATATCGCGATTTCAGCAATATTCGCCTGGCCTAACTAATACTGCTCACATGTATTAACTGTACATTTTTCTATTTATTTATGGTGAGTGCTATTGACAGTTATACAATATGAACACACCATTTTAACTAGTTCCCTTATTCTCTTATAGTACATACAATTATTTGAGCAAAACAAAGTCTATAGTACCGTATTTTTCGGACTATAAGTCGCTCCGGAGTATACGTCGCACCACCGGCCGAAAATGCATAATAAAGAAAATATTTTGAGAAAATAAAAATCTCGATCTGATCATTTTAGTATCGATTATATACATATTAACCTTGTTGTCAACACAACCAATTTATGGATTGATCCGCACTCCTCTTACCGTATTTCCTTGAATTGCCGCCGGGTATATATTATCCGCATGCCTCGTTTTACCGCCGGATCAAACTCGTTTCCCAAAATAATTAGCGCATGCTTAGAATTAGCGCATGCTTAGAATTACTGCCGGGTCAAACTTGTTTAGCAAAATAATTAGCGCATGTCTCGTTTTACCGCCGGGTCAAACTCGTCACGTCACGAGTGACACTTCACCTTTCAAGGCATCATTTTCCAAAATGGAGGAGGCTAATTTCAATAATTTAAAATCGCATAAAGGGAAGAAGATAAAGAGCTATTCAGTAGGATTTAAGGTCCAAGCTATTGAATATGCTAAAAAGAACAGTAAAAATGTTTTATTAATATAGCTGCGTGTGTCAAATATGAGTCATTAAATGACTCCCGCCTCATGATGGTAGAGGGCGCTAGTGATCCCAGGAATCATTCTTGCGACTACTCGGCTGCAGAAGAAGTGACAACAGCAATTTTCTAAACTGGACTTTCAATCGAAGCAGGATGTAATAATTAAAGGAAGATCTCCATCGAGACAGAGAGACTTTTAAAACTGAAGAAAGATAAGGAAGACTTCTATAAACAAGTTATCGATGCTTTTTGTTCAGAAGGAGCGGCGCATGGACTTAATTTATAAGTAAAGGTAAGACCATAATAACGTTTTTTTTTATTAAATGTGCTTTTCACGATGGTATCCTTACATCACACTCAAATTTATAAGCGCAGGCCTAAATTTACCGCATGCCTTTGGTAAGCGCCGGAGTGAGAAGAGGTTTTAAATTTATAAGCGCAGGCCTAAATTTACTGCATGCCTTTGGTAAGCGCCGGAGTGAGAAGAGGTTTTAAATGAATTACCGCCCCGGCGCTAATTCAAGGAAATACGGTAAGTGTAGTGTACTGCGACGATGCTAACACCCAACGGTTGTTTTATTATCCTCTCTCTTGACTCGGTATTTGTTAATTTCTTGTTAATAACTGATTACTCTCTGCTGCAACAAAGTTCCATTTATATTTAAAGTATAATAATTATTTCAAAAAATGTATTTCCTTTGTTGTTTCTATCTAGTTTAGTGACTAGCTTAGCTGTTAGCATGCCTGCTCCTGCTTGCGCTCGGTGTGTAACATGTTTAGCCTCGTCTTCCAGTGATAATGACCTTCAAAATAAGTTTAAAGTATTTTTATTTTTGTATTTTTTTACATGAAGACACCTTTTCTAACATGATAACAAAATTAAGTGATATAATGTATGAATGGATATGCCGTATATAGCCTATTATTTACTTGAAAAACAGCTCAAATATCCTAAAAACGTTTCTCATTGCTTTATTTAGGAAAAAAATGCATTTAAATCGCCTGTCAGAAGCGTGGCAGCAGCTGGTCGTGCACCTAAACGAGTTGACACCCGGCAAATTTAAGGAGGGAGAGTTGAAAATTAATGTATTTTAAGCTAATTAATGCATTTCTTGTTCAAGTCAGTGTAAACTACCCTAAATCTTTTGCCATTACTACCGACAATAACGTCTAACTTTACGCCGTGTGCGTCTTCAAACTTCCATTTGGACGTCTCTTGTCACTCCAGTTTTCATCCCACATTCCAAAAATGTATGTTCGGTTCATTAGAGCAGTGTTTTTCAAACTTTTTTGAGCCAAGGCACATTTTTTGCGTTTGAAAAAATGCGGAGGCACACCACCAGCAGAAATCATTAAAAAAACTAAACTCTGTTGATAGTAAAAAGTTGTTGTTGTTACCATAAATTGATTAACGTGGACCCCGACTTAAACAAGTTGAAAAACTTATTCGGGTGTTACCATTTAGTGGTCAATTGTACGGAATATGTACTGTACTGTGCAATCTACTAATAAAAGTTTCAATCAATCAAAATGTCACAATTGTTTGGTATGACTTTAAACCATAACCATGCATCACTACAGCTCTTGTTTCAAAGTAGGTGACCTGTCACATCACGCCCTGACTTATTTTGAGTTTATTTCTGTTTTCTTGTGTGTCGTGTTTTAGTTCTTGTCTTGCGCTCCTATTTTGGTGGATTTTTCTCTTTTTTTTTTGGTATTTTCCTGTAGCAGTTTTCATGTCTTCCTTTTGAGCGATATTTCCCGCATCTACATTGTTTTAGCAATCAAGAATATTTCAGTTGTTTTTTGTGGGGACATTGTTGATTGTCATGTCATGTTCGGATGTACATGGTCTTTGCTCCACAGTACGGTAAGTCTTTGCTGTCGTCCAGCATTCTGTTTTTGTTTACTTTGTAAGCCAGTTCAGTTTTAGTCTCGCTCTGCATAGCCTTCCCTAAGCTTCAATGCCTTTTCTTGGGGGCACTCACCTTTTGTTGATTTTTGGTTTAAGCATTACACACCTTTTTATCTGGACACTGCCTCCTGCTGTTTCCAACATCTACAAAGCAATTAGCTACCTGCTGCCACCTACTGATATGGAAGAGTATAACGTGGTAAGTCTGCCGAACTCCAGACAGTACAGAAACTCAACAACAACACATCATTTGCAGACTATAATTACTCGTTTGCAAAAAATATTTTTAACCCAAATAGGTGAAACTAGATAATCTCCCATGGCACACCAGACTGTAAATCACGGTACACTCGTGTGCCGCGGCACAGTGGTTGAAAAACACTGCATTAGAGACCGTAACTTGTCCATAGATATGCATGTTAGTGTGAATGATTGTCTATGTATGTACCCTGCGTATGGCCAAGCTAATTTGAGTTAGCTTGTCTATGAGCTAGTCCATGGTACGTTAGCATTAAGCTAATGGCATTAGAGCTCAACTTTCATCCTGCATAATTATATTGCTTTTTTCTGTTTATTCCAAATTATATTATTAATCTAACGTGATTCCTACTTTTATGTGCACTTAATTTGTATGTATAATGTACTTTATTTAGTGTGGTTAATTTTAAAGTGACTTCATTGTGAAGAATATTAACAAAACAACTAAAGTCATTTTTTCCAAATTTAACTCTTAAGACTTTTTACAGATTTGGCAGACTAAATTGCAACAGTCAGGGAGGTCAGAATAAATTGTGTCCTGTGTTACCTTTTACAATAAGCAACAACAATTTAAACTTCATTGAACACATTTCTATATTATTAATCACTAATAACACTAATATCTGTTTTTAAGAATACATACATTTGTTTAGCCTTCTTAAAGAAAATATATGCAACATTGCAAATAAAAATGATCATGTCATACATAGCCTCGCCCTCACCGCCGACTTGTATAGTGGCAATCTAGGGCAAACCCTGAATGATACTTTATAATGAAACTTAAAATATAAAAAAATTTGGTTTATTTGCCGTATTGGAGGGAATTATAATGAATTTAGTTAGTGCCGCCAAATTGTGTATTGAGATGCATAATAAGCTCCTAGTTTGCTAGCTGGGGGACAAAAAATAAATACAATATTAGCCAGAGGTGATCAACGTTTGTGATCAGCATTCAAAGGCATTAATCGTCAATGGTGATCAGAAAATCGGCCGATACTGATCGGCACATCCCTATGTATCAAAAAATAATCTTAAAAAACGGTTGCACCACACATTAAAGCAAAGGCATAGAGACGTCAAAGATCTTGTACATGAAAGGAGTGCTTGGCTGTTTTACAGAAGGGTAAATGATTTAAAATGTAACATATCTAATCCTTGTGCAATAAATTAAAATTAAAATGAATCTGCAGTGACTTGTCTTACTCGTACAATGGACATGATCTATACTCCGACTTGAACTGTTATAGTGACAAAATACAGCACTGGGCTGCTTTTACTGCATACGAGGGAACATATCACATCTTATTAGGTGATTTTAGTGAAGGTGTACCTAATGATGTACGCGTGCTTCCTTCTGGCTGACTCACTCTCGTCCTTCTGATCTTACTCATACGTACGAGTGCAGTCCTCCCCTTCTTATTTGTGACTCATAACTGGACATTGAGTCACTTGCTCAAATGACAAAAGTGTTACTTTTTGTCATTTGTCAACGGCGCCCTTACAACGTGTTGTCGTCAAATGGCGATACAGTAAAGGGTAGCACCTTTCAGTATTGCTGACATTTGTTTTTGGTTTTCATGCAACTCAGCAAAGTGAATTATTAGTGTAATTGTGCAAAAAATAAAAAAGCAGTGTCAACTTTGTGCTGTTAACTTGCACACATGTCCCAACTGTGCTGAACTGGGCTTTTATTTGGTTTGCTGTCTTTGTTTTGACATTGTATTTGCAATACAGGATTCTGTTTATAATCTACTTCTTTTTGACCTGTGCTGTTTACCACCTACTTTATTTACATCATATTCTGTTTAAATTACTATATACTTACTATTGTTCTTGTGGTAATCATTAGACTAAACCTGTGACTTTACATGCTAAATTTGTGTCTCATGTGTGCTGGTATGACAATAAAATTACTTGAATCCTTGAATTTAGAAGCGGGCACAAGAAAGAGAGTGGCTTTTACAGTCTGTGTAAATGGGGCATTAGTATTGCTACCCTTAGGAACTCCGCAGAGAGAATGAATTGAAGTTGATGCTCTACATATTTTCACTCACAGCTTTTTTAGGGGCAAATACAGGCAATTTGGTAACCTCATGTGAGGAATTTGCCACATTTTTGCGGTGTCTGGTTTCCACGCTAGCACAGACATTTGTCACATTTTTCAGCCTTTTGGGTCCGCTAAGATCTTCAACTAAATCAGTGCAAATGCTAAGCATAAAAACTAAGTGTAAAAGTCAGTGCATTCAATTCAGGCTAAATTTTTAATGTCTGGTCTTTAGTTTCAACTGTATATTGCATGCGCACATGAGGATGGGTACCTTTCACATTTGAACTGATACTGTACCAATTCCATGGAGAAAGATCCAGTCATCTCCCGTTTATCACTGTTAACTGGTTACGGACATTACCGCGATAAATACATTTTCACGAAGTAGGAATGATTCATTATAAAACAAATATTTTAATAGCTAGAGCATAATAAAACATCTTTACAACCTTTTTTAAATACGTTTTCAACATTATGAGAGCCCCTAAAGGTGAAATAACATCCTTATGTAAACTTAACACTCGTTAAGAAACTTACACTTAATATTTTTGTTTTAAGGGTTAATATTTTTTGTTGAAAATTATCATGGTTGTGAATTTATGTTACATTTTTTATAAATAAGACAACTTTTTTTTTGCTATAAAAGGGCAATTTATTTCCTTTTGTTACACCGCTATTCTCGCAAGGTTTTGGTTTAGTATAAGAGGCTGCGAGACCTGCATTCGCCCAGACATGCAAAAGAGTTTGAGCGAGCCATCCGCAGCAGCAGCAAGAACATTTAGCTAGCTGCACAAGGTATTTTGTCATATTGTGTCGAATTATTCTGTATATTTGTAAAGTGCATTGGTCTAATTATTGTACGCTCATTTAGTATGCACAAGACTGAAATATTTGCTGCCCAAGAACCTCCGACGTGGCATGAGGTAGCCATTTTGTTTAGCACTTTATTTGCCTGTGACTGGACTGTCTAAAGCATTGTATTTCATGTCCTGTCCTGTAGTTTTCACGGCATAAACCCAAGTAAAGCGCCCATCTTTAAGAAGCCATGCCTGTGTTGTCATTTCGGAGCCACACACTCATTTAATCCGAAAACCTTAATGCCAATCAGTGGCCGCGATACTGAACAGCCCGTGCTGATTGGTGTGGTCTCCTAATACTACTGTGGTATTGATATTTGTATATTTTGTTAGCCATTTTTATAATTGAAATGCTTAATTTAGGACCAAAAAAGGGTAGAATATGCTTTAAAAAATAAATCCAATAGCCGCAAAATTTGGAACACAATGTGGCGAGTAACGACTCTAGCGGTACTCAACGGTACTCATTTTTGGTACGTTTGTGTGTGTTCATGTGGTAATAAATGTTAATTTCCTAATTATAAAATACAATTTTTGAGGTGTATTATTTAAGACTGAGCTAATGATAGGGCTGTGACGATAAATCGATTAAATCTATCAGAAACAAGCATCGTATTAATATTCTGTTTGAAAGTGCAATTATTAAGAAAAACATGAAAGTGATGGCAAGCAGAATTTTTTTTAAATTTATTTTAACTATTTTCCCTAAAATACACAGAGACTTTAAAGTGTATTCTATCCGATTACTAATCGGTAGATTACTCGATTACTAATTAATCATAGCTGCAGCCCTAGATAATAACTATGCTGTCCAGTTGTTACTATATTTTTTGTTACACTTCTTTTAAGTCTTATTTCCAAGTATTGCATTCATTTCAGTTTGTCCTCCATATGTTATCATATTCAGGAAGTAGTCTTTGCCATTAAGTCAAATGTGCCAGTCTTGTCTTTTGTTGAACTACGCAGGGGTGTCAAACACAGTTTAACTCAGGGTCCGCATGGCGGAAAATCTGTTCCCACGCGGGCTGGACTGCTAAAATCATGGCATTAAATTTTTTTAATAAAGACAAATTCAGATTGTTTTCTTAGTCTTACGTTGGCCAAAAATAGAACAAGTGTATTCTGAAAATTCACATCTTACAAATAGTCTAGGCAAAGTTATTTTAAAATTCTGAGGAAAAAATTTGTGCCGTTTCAAAAACACCACAAAGAACATAATGAACTTAGACTTTGTCTCAGTGTTTTTACAAAGCCATTAAACTTTAAGCACTTACTGTTTAGCATTCTCATGATGGCTGTTCACCTTTTAAAATTGTTTGGAAAAGCAAAGTGTTTCCTCAAACCGCCGCATTGGTGAAATCAGCAACTGCCACAACAAATTCATTTATCATCAGTCAAATATTACAATTATGATATAAACAAAACAATGATCAAAGTGACACCATTGCCAAAACCAAGGTAATATAACTACACATGTAACCAAGGTGAACATAGTAGATTTAAGCTTAAAATGAAATAGAACAAACACAACAAATGTAGAAACACACATTTTTACAATGGAGATCAGGGTGCGCATCATGCATTCAACCAATTGCAAGCGCTGCATGGAACTCTAACTAAAATGATGATAGTCAAGTTGACTTAAGTCTTTGCATCTTACCGTTTCATTATTTTATCCGTTGAGTGGATAATTTAAAATGAAAGAAGGTATTGTGCATCGATACTGCCGCCATGTGCTGCCAGCCACATCAGGAGCAGCTGATTGCTTGCATCTGCGCTGATTGGAGTAGCGGCAGCCAATCCAGAGGGCACTTAAAGTCAGCTGACACAACGTCTTTAAACACTGTCATGTGTAATGTGGGTTACACTTGAATTGCTATTGCGACATCCAGTGGACACATTTACAACAACAGTGTCTTTCATTAAAAAATGCAGCTAATTTTTTTTAGCAAACTGATCTTGCGGGCCGTGGACCAGATTAAATCTGTTCAGGCCTGCAGGCCGCAGGTTTGACAGCTCTGTTTAATACTGTAAGTATTATACCTATTACACACCACGTTGATTGTAACATGCATCTTAGTTGTAGTTTTCATTACCACATTCAAGGTGTTGAAATTGCCATGTAAAATCGCTAATGCTAATAGGTAGCATGTCTGTGGCATATCCAATTAGCATCAAGCTTGAAAAGTGGCCTTACTTTGGAGCGCTTTCTATCAGGCATCTTGCTTTGTTAGCCTGGACCATTATACTATTAGTGACCTCACATGAAACTAAATTAGTAAAATAGCTTGATTTTACGTGAATCTGAACTGGAGCTGGGCGATATGGCCTTTTTTTATTATCTCTATATTTGTCGGCCATATCGCGATACACGATATATATCTTGATATTTTGCCTTAATTAATACTTTATGCATATAATCACAGCAGTATGATGATTCTATGTGTCTACATTAAAACATTCTTCTTCATACTACATTAATATATGCTCATTTTAAACTTTCATGCAGAGAGGGAAATCACAACTAAGTCAATTTACCAAAAATGTATTTATTAAACAGTTATTAAGCAGTGGCACAAACATTCATGTCATTTCAAAACAGAACGTGCAAGATTGTCAGAGACATTTTAAAACAAGCTATGAGTGCACTTTTGTGCATGATGTCACTGAGATGACAAATCAAAACAACACTAAATTAAAGTGCACTTTTTGTACAGAACGCCACTACAATAGTTTAAAACAAATAAAGTGCACTTCTGTGCATGATGTCACACAAGATATTTCAATAAATGTCAAATAAAAATGAGCTGCATAATAGGAAATCAAATTGTGTACGTCCTTCGCTATGTGGTAGGTTCCGGCGGACGTTATCTCCTTATGTCGTGGACTATTTTTTTCATACGGTGTTGATGTGGATATGGTGGCCTCTGCATTTTGTTGGTGTGGTACCGAACAGAGATGTTGACATGCGGAGTTTCAAGCACTCTTCATTTTCTAGCGGGTGACTTTTCAAATGATGCTACATTTTAGCAGTAATGCTACTTTTTGTAGCAACGCTTTCGCCCCACACTTGACAAATTACGGTTGTCTGTTCGACATATTCCCACTTGAAGCCAAACCACCGCCAGACGATGGACCACGTGCTGTTTTTCTTAGGAATTAATTCTTCTTTCATTTGTTACCAGATTCGCACCTTCTTTCTCTCGTATTACCACTCGCACCACAGCTAACTTTAGCCATGCCGCTACTTCTCTGCTCAGCGAGGGCGTATACGTATGTGACGTATGTAAGAAGGTGCGCTTGTTTAAGTCTCTGTGAGAAGGAGAGACAAGAAAGAGTGAGAAACGCCTGTAGTGTAATGCTTGCAGCTAAAAGCAACTGTGTGATAACGTATACTCGAATATCACGATATAGTCATTTTCTATATCGCACAGAGACAAACCCGCGATATATCGAGTACCGTATTATTCGGAGTATAAATCGCACCGGAGTATAAGTCGCACCTGCCGAAAATGCACAATAAAGAAGGAAAAAAACATATATAAGTCGCACTGGAGCCCGGCCAAACTATGAAAATAACTGCGACTTATAGTCCGAAAAATATGGTATATAGATATATAGCCCAGCCCTAATCTGAACCCTGTCGTACTAACGGAATTCGGCCGGTGTCTATAAAAGTATTAAGTTTAGTACCTGGCCCCAAGTGGATGTAAAACTTACTGTCAATTATTTCACTTCTTGCATTATTTATGAACTCCATTTGAAAGGATCAATCAATCAATCAATCAATCTTTATTTATATAGCCCTAAATCACAAGTGTCTCAAAGGGCTGCACAAGCCACAACGACATCCTCGGTACAAAGCCCACATACGGGCAAGGAAAAACTCACCCCAGTGGGACGTCGATGTGAATGACTATGAGAAACCTTGGAGAGGACCGCATATGTGGGTAACCCCCCCCCTCTAGGGGAGACCGAAAGCAATGGATGTCGAGTGGGTCTGACATAATATTGTGAGAGTCCAGTCCATAGTGGATCCAACATAATAGTAAGAGTCCAGTCCATAGTGGGGCCAGCAGGACACCATCCCGAGCGGAGACGGGTCAGCAGCGTAGAGATGTTCCCAGCCGATGCACAGGCGAGCGGTCCACCCCGGGTCCCGACTCTGGACAGCCAGCACTTCATCCATGGCCACCGGACCTGTGCCCCCCCCCCCTCAAGGAAAAGGGGAGCAGAGGAGAAAAGAAAAGAAACGGCAGATCAACTGGTCCAACAGGGGGGCTATTTAAAGGCTAGGGTATACAAATGAGTTTTAAGATGGGACTTAAATGCTTCTACTGAGGTAGCATCTCTAATTGTTACCGGGAGGGCATTCCATAGTACTGGAGCCCGAATAGAAAACGCTCTATAGCCCGCAGACTTTTTTTGGGCTCTGGGAATCACTAATAAGCCGGAGTTCTTTGAACGCAGATTTCTTGCCGGGACATATGGTACAATACAATCGACAAGATAGGACGGAGCTAGACCGTGTAGTATTTTATACGTAAGTAGTAAAACCTTAAAGTCACTTCTTAAGTGCACAGGAAGCCAGTGCAGGTGAGCCAGTATAGGCGTAGTATGATCAAACTTTCTTGTTCTTGTCAAAAGTCTAGCAGCCGCATTTTGTACCAACTGTAATTTTTTAATGCTAGACATAGGGAGACCCGAAAATAATACGTTACAGTAGTCGAGACGAGACGTAACGAACGCATGAATAATGATCTCAGCGTCGCTAGTGGATAAAATAGAACGAATTTTAGCGATATTACGGAGATGAAAGAAGGCCGTTTTAGTAACACTCTTAATGTGTGATTCAAACGAGAGAGTTGGGTCGAAGATAATACCCAGATTCTTTACTGATTCGCCTTGTGTAATTGTTTGGTTGTCAAATGTTAAGGTGGTATTATTAAATAAATGTCGGTGTTTAGCAGGACCGATAATCAGCATTTCCGTTTTCTTGGCGTTGAGTTGCAAGAAGTTAGCGGACATCCAATGTTTAATTTCATTAAGACACGCCTCCAGCTGACTACAATCCGGCGTGTTGGTCAGCCTTAGGGGCATGTAGAGTTGGGTGTCATCAGCATAGCAATGAAAGCTAACACCGTATTTGCGTATGATGTCGCCTAGCGGCAGCATGTAAATACTAAAGAGTGCAGGGCCAAGAACCGAACCCTGAGGAACTCCGCACGTTACCTTAACATAGTCAGAGGTCACATTATTATGGGAGACGCATTGCATCCTGTCAGTAAGATAAGAGTTAAACCACGACAAGGCTAAGTCTGACATACCAATATGATAGGATGATATTTGTATGTTTGATGGGATGACATCATACTTCTGCCAAGCATGTATTATTGATCAATGTATCAATCATGCATTAGTTGAGTGATAAAGCTATGCTTTTTTCTACAGTCCTTTGTTTGAACTTGTTTTGTTTTGCCTCACAATACAGAATAGATATATATGATCTGCCTTACGGAAACCTAAAGCCCACTCAAGTGCAGGAAAAACTGAGCGCATTTAGAGAAATCATGTTGGAAATGTTGATGATTAAAGTAATTGACAGTGGAAAGTCCCTCATGAGTATGGTTTGGTTTAAGTCACATCAGCTATCATGTCATGATAGGGAAATTGTTCGCCTCAGAGGAGCGCAGTCCCTTATCTGCATGTCACGGTAAAAGTCCCTACAGTTTTGTACGGTCAAATTGAAACTAAGATTTGTCTCCAAGCATTCAGGGACAGTCCCTCGTACTACTCTTTTCTGCAGCAAGTCAAGACTACTTTTGGTTTATGCATTTAACTGTACCTGACAGTATTGTACGCTTTTATTATATATTTTCATGGGATATAATATTATAGAAAGTTAGCTTGTATACAATGTAGAGTAGTCCGTGTACAGCTACGAGAGCATTATAGATTTACTTTCCACTGTAAATGAGCCAACGCACAGCCCTTGTTAACAAGGCGTTTGTTGATCTCCAGTAGTGTTTGGGCTCCTTATCATTTGTGGAAAAAGGTCCTAAATAGGGCTGCATGGTTAATCGACTTATAGAAATTTTAATTATGCGATAAATAACCGCAAAAGGCTGAGGTTTTTGTTTTGTTTTGAGTGACAGACATGGTTGCTAATCAGAATTGTTGAGCCTTGCGTTTGTTTCTCTGGCTTCAAACAAGGAGGAAGGGGTCTCACTCTGTGTATCGCTCTGAGCTCTCAGTGGGTGGAGAGCAGGGCGCCAGCTTTCAAATACTTCCAGCTGCGGCCGCAGACACTCGTAAGTTGCGCCCACTTTATGTATAAATAAATAAATATAAACCCATCAGCACGGACAAACGAGCGAGAATGCTGTGATCATGTGATGGCAATAAACAAAAAGAGAACGTCCGACCTAGTTTTTCCAACTTGGGGAAAAAAATGCACTTTAAGATGTTCCATATTAAAGTTAATATTTAAAGTTACATTTTTTGCTTACACAAATGAGAGTCCATTTTCTTTTTTTTGTTTATTTATTTAAGGTAAAGTTATTTACCTTTTAATTACAGTACAAAGGTAAACAATTCTACAGTAATGATAAATAAAATAAAATCATTTTAAATGGTTACCTGCATTATTGTTATATACTAAGATTCATGTTCTAATGTGTGGTACTTTGAGAAAGGAAAATGTTGGATTGAAAGTCTAACAGTAACATGATAATATATAAAAATCACAAATCAAATCGCAATTTTGGAGAAAAAAAAACGCAATTATTTTTTTTAATCAAAATTGCAGCTCCAGTCCCAGCAAAGGAGAACATGCTGTGTTTTGCCATGTCACAGTACATGTTGGCATTCATGTTTTCCCCCAATGAACCTTAGCTTCCTCAGTGCCGGCTGCACTCATGGAGCCCGACAATGACCCTACCACCGCCATGCTTGACTGTATAGACAAGATACATTTACCGCCACTTACCACTTGTGTTTGGAGTCATTTCCAGTTGATAATACATCTGCTGTACAAGCTGTACACTGACTACTCTTAAGTGCTGTTGTGTTATCATCCCATTGCTCCAAATCAAAGCAGCACACAGTGCTTACCTCAAATTCTAGTGTTTGTTTACTCCTTCCTGAGCGTGACCCTGCTATTGAGCTCTTCGCACACTCGTGGGCGGAAGCCACAGAACGAGGAGCGATTGAAAGTGTGTTTTGGGTAGCATGGCGGTAAAGGCAGGGGGTGGGGCGGCTCGCTGTGTGTGGGAGGCCTGCTGTTTAGGTTTGGATTTGGCACGCCTGGGCCCCTGACCTTTTGCATCCTCCCATGAGACAACGTCATTCTCTCTTGTTGGGTCAAGATGCTGTTTCCATGTCTTCTTTCCCCCCCATTTCCTCATTTGCCTGCCCTGCCTGTGCTCCCCTCCCCCGCGTACTCTCCACCCGCCCGCTGCTTGTGTAAATTCCGCTGCTATTTGTGTGTGTCTTTTCTAGTGAAAACTTCCGCGTGCGTTAGCCCGTCATGTAAATTGCTGCCCGACAGCATCGGAAGCGCGTCCCGCTCACGTGTGTTTACATGTGGCGGCGTACAGCCCGCCCTTGTTCAGTGCTGTGATGTCATCGAGCGCTACTCACACCATCACAGCGAGTCAGAGTCGTCCGTTGGCACCCCGCCCCCCTTTTTCCTCAAGGGCTGCAACAACACCCACCCGACGCAGCTGCATGCTCGCAGAGGATGACTCCGTGAGGAGAGGGAAGAAGAGGGGATGCTTAGCAACAAAACACGGAGAAGATGCTCAGGGACGAGTGAAGGATGTGCACATTATCATGGACTGGGTGTAATGTGCAGCGCTTGTAACGTGTCAGTGTCAGGCTGCAGGTTACTGGTTGTAGTTTGTAGGAGGATAGCAGCTGCTGCTCTGCAAAGTGGGCCAACCAGACCTCTACTGCATCCCTGCACACTGCTATAAATAAACATGAAACAACATCCTCACCTCAACTCTTAAGCACACGCACGCTCAGTGTTAAGATGTAGAGGAGGTACACGGCGGCTGCCAAAGATTGTCCTTGAGCGCTCACTACCAATCTCTTACTACCATCTAAAGCCATCCCTTACCCATTAACGCTAGAGTTCATGAATTTACAATACTTTCAATTCGTTTTCAAGTTTTGTGGAGGAGCTTTTGTAATCCAACGCATAGCTATACGCTTAGCTTTTTCAGTAGTAGAACTGGTGCTGCTAAATGAAAAATATTAGTAGCACAGAAACATTTTGGATAAATATGAAATGTCTTAAATATCACAATTTCATTATTGACACTTAAACAAGGTACACATGCCATCATAAGGCCTATTCTAACGCTCAATTAAACACAAAACATCCCTAAACTGTGCTAACACTTTCGGTAACACGAGTGTAGGTCTAGGCGGTATGGACCAAAACTCATATCTCGATATAGTTTGGCCCATAAACTAACCCATACATGTAAATATCCGTTGATTTAACTAAATATCTCCACCATGCCATGATTTTAAATTTCCGGGACTGATTGGGATCCCAAATACACAAAAACAGGTACCAACAAGTAAGAAAGTAGGTTTTGCATGATAAGATCTCCATTTAACATGTGTTTTGAGATAAGAAACAAGAAAAAGCGTTTAATATAATATTGGAAAAGTCAAATATAATCTCCAATCTTCTTTAAAAAAAACATTTATGCGCAATTCATCAGCTAACAAAAGTACAAAAGAGCACAATATGCAATAAAGGGCCCTGGTTTAAGAGGACATGTTTTAAACGACTTCATCAACATGAAAACATTTTACTTCAAACAATAGGCCCTTTTCCACCAAAAGTTTGTTTCCTGAAATTTCTGGTTCTGGATCTGTAGGTTCCTGTAGAAGTGTGTGGTTTGTGTTTCCACCACATTTCACAGTTCAGGGTAGTTTATACAAATCAGGCTGATGACAAATGGAGAAGTGGTTTATTATGTTTATTACGTACACTGATACCATGTAAATGTGTTTATCTCAAGCCGATAACACAAACACATTGGCTTTAGCATTCTGTGCACTCAGGTTGAGGCTAATAACTACACAAATGGAGTGTCACCGACTACTTTACAACATGTAATAAAGTAAACAGTTAATATTTGATTTTATTTACCTTCGGTCCACTCGTTTGCTGCCTCCTATTTACCCCAGATTTGCCCAACAAAGTTTTTGAGTAGTAAGCAGCTGAGATCCCCGCTTCGAGTGCGGCTTCATACTCCTCTGTAAATACGTATAAGAGTCCATCCACATTTCGTAGCTTCGCGTAACTAAATTAAGTTTGTAAAAATAATAAACAATAAACTGCATTTAGTTTAAATACTATGGCTGAGTAAAAACACTGCCAGATAGTTCCACTGATCAGCGTTTTTTAGCACACAGACGCCCCACAAAAGTTCCTACATGTCGAAAGCTCCTTTCATTCTTCTTTCTCTCCGCTGTCAAGTTTGTTGTAACAGAAATACACAAAAAATAAGAAATAAACAAGTCACCGCATATATTTCAATGGTGATCATGGTTTTAAAAAACAAGTTTTAGGAACACTGGGTTCAATTAATCAGCGTTCGACAACACAGCCCGCCCCCAAAAATGTTCCTGGTCGCTTGGAGAAGTCCCACCTAACTTGGAGAAACTCAGAAAGGTTCCTATAAAAACTAAATCTACTCGGGTAGTTTTTGGTGGAAACACAGGGGAAACTTCCCCACTGAAAAAGTTCCTGCGGTGGAAAATGGCATAATGGTGTTTTCAATGTAAACATTATTATAGGACATACACACAAAGATTTTAGCCAGGAACACCAACCTGTGAAATGCTTCATGATGCTGTGTTCTGGAAATTACTTTTAGAAAGTAATTATAGATTCTCATTACTTTACCAAAAAAGTAATTGAATTACTAACATAATTGCTCTTTAATGAATATAATTAATCACTAGGGAAAGTAATAATGCATTACTTTAAAAAAATCTTCAAATATCTGGCGTAATGCAGTTGAGAGATAAGTTTCATATGAGAGCAGTGTGTGCTGTGCGTCTGTGTGTGTGCCTTTAAAAGGCGGTACTTGTTGCCTAGTGACGTGTGGCGTCAGCGAGTCCACGCTCAGTCGGAGTCTCACAGGCATTTTAGCTTGAGGTGTTTTGTTAGCTACGCAGGCTAGCAACGGCGGTTTGTCGGCTCTGACAGCAGCTCTTTTAAATCTTTCACTGGTTTGTGTTACTTCTGCTTAATGCATAGATTGTATATGCTTACATGACTGTTTGTTCTTGTCAACAAACGGGGTAATGTTTGGATGGCAAGTTTGTCAGTTCAATCATTGATTTGTTGTTCAATTTTCCCTCCAACCCCTTGTAGTTACTACCGCACAGTGCAGTTTGTGTCAAGTTTTAAGGTGGTGAAAAAACTTTGTCTTTTACTAACCAGTTCCCCCAACTAAAATCTTGTTTCTTCTGTGTTGGAAGACTGAGTGTGTGAGCTAGGGGTTCCAGACCCACTCCCCTCTGTGCAAGGGAGGGACGCACACAGCTCTCAGCGCACTTAGAGTAATCAGTGACACTATTCATCAATCACTTGTTCATTTGGTTAGGGTTATGGCTTAAGTTTATTTCCAACATGCTATACAGATGGGCGAACATTTTACTCTAGTTTGTTAAAATTTGGATGCATTTATTTTAGGAGCAAAATGCTAATAAAGGGTTAAAATCTAAAATTTTTTATTTTTTTCTTCAATACTTGCCCAACCTATTTTTAGTCACAAATGCGAGTAAGATGCTCGCAACGTACAGCCCTATCGGGATCTGAACACAATCATTTTAAACATAACGTACAGCCCTGCGACTGTACATCACATGTCTCCATTTGGATTCAGATAACGTTTATTTATAACCAAAAATGAACTTTTCCCAACTCAAAGGCAATATAGCAGAAGCTCCGGTAACCTGTGTGGAAGAGATGAATCCCCATTCCCTGCATTGTTATGTCAGCATGAGATGGCTATCTAAAATGCACAAAAAAGAGAAAGGGATCGTGAAAGATGGACAAAAGTGCCCCCAAAATTGTAGTTTTCCATTAAACCTACAGACACACAAACCACATGTTCCCAGAAGGGATTACTAAAAGCACTTTTAAACTGTCTAATTTACAGCATCAATTGGATATTTTGGCCAATACACTTCTAACTGGCGTTGTGTGATGAAGACGATATACAAAATAAATTATGTAAATTTGGCCGACGATGGAGCTTTTAATACTATCGTGATAATGTATGTTGATGACACATTCCAGCTGTGTCCTGCAAATTTGACAGCGACAAGCAAGCAAACACGTCCTCAATGTAGCATTCTTGCTGGTGGCTAACTTCCCTCCACAGTGCAAAGACACTTCTAAAAGTCAGTAATCCTCGTCACCATGGCGGCACATAAATTACATTTCTTACAAGTATTAATATTACTGGAGGACAAGGTTTAGCTAAACATGCTATGCTACACACCATATGAAGGTATGCTAACCACAGGTCTTGAATGTAAACAAAAGTGGGCGGATCGATACAGATATCGACAGTAATGATATGTAAGTATAGTGTCAGTATATGGTCGATACTATGAATCAATCAATCAATGTTTATTTATATAGCCCTAAATCACAAGTGTCTCAAAGGGCTGCACAAGCCACAACGACATCCTCGGTTCTTAGCCCACATAAGGGCAAGGAAAAACTCACAGCCCAGTGGGACGTCGATGTGAATAACTATGAGAAACCTTGGCGAGGACCGCAGATGTGTGTGATACTACAGTGGTTAGATTAATATTTTCTATTACCAAAAAAATAATTAGGTGTTTTTGTTATTGTTTACAAACTCAGAAAATAAGTCTCTGAATACAGAAGGGTTTTAGGGGCGAAAACCAAATGATTTAAATATAGAAGTGATATTCTTACAACACCATCCTTTGTTTTTTTTCCTGATTATAGTTGTGATGAAAATGGAATCATTCAATGATCTTGAAAATGTGAGTTATCAGCATTGGTATGACCAATACTGCCCCTTGGTGTTGGCTTAATACCGAAATGTGTGGTATCGCCCAAAACTAATGTCAAGTAGCCAAATAACAGAAGAAAAGGTGCTTATTACGTTTTAACAGAAGTGTGATAGAAACATGTTACAACAGAAAGTAACCAGATATTACCTGCAAATCAGCAAGTAGATTAAAAAGAGTTTTGACAAAATAATACAACTGGAAATGAACCGCCAAATTAGGAGCCTTTGTAACCCGTTTTGAAATGATTTTATTGCCATTTATATTCCAAATAATATATTGTGATATTGGTATTGCAGGAGGCTGCAATATATTTAGCAATATAGATACATGCCATATCTCCCATCCCTACTTTTAATACACTAGTGTGGGACCTTTTTAAGCCTAAAATTGGTGGAAAAAAATGTTATGAGACCTTTAAATGTCACAGAGCAGTCGAAGGTTTGACAGTTGAGTCACGATTTGATTGTTCAATTGTGCTCTATGACCAAGCACCTCAGCATCAGTCTGTTTGTCCAAGGAGCCTGTAACCACTGATATGTGTTAGTCACTTGGTGGAATTTCAAAGAAATGTTTGCAATTCCACTTATCCTTTGTGATTTGGCCATCAGCGGCCAAGAATGAATCGATTTTAATCTCTTCCTCTTTAAAATGTCACTTTGACACAAATTCTTTTAAGCTCTAGTCTAAGGGACACTATCAACTTTCTTATTCATCCATCAGTCCCAACCCCAGAGATAGTTAGTCTGTTTATTATCACACAAGATAAAGTGAAGCAGCACATCCAGTGAATGTTCTCCATCTGAGTCATTATAGCAGTCTTGATTTGTATCTACTATAACTCCACAACAAATCGAGTGTTGCACATCTGGCAAATATGTACACAGATCGATGCTAATATACCGTGTTTTTGCATTCTTATTTCTTTGAAGGATGAAGCATTTGGAGGATTTGGAACCGGCACTGAGCAGAAAAGAATACCAAGTCCATCAACAACCACTTCAGGTACAACTTGTAACTTATTAATATGACTATGTGTGAAATATGTCCCTATTAAATCGTTATAATATAATAGATTAGAATAAACTTGTTACAAATGTCAAAAAATGTGTGTAACTTAAGAATCTTTAAAGGGGAATTGCTATTTTTGGGGGAATTTTGCTTATAATTCACAAAACTTATGAGAGACAAGAACACATTTGTTCTTTTTTTTCTTTTTTATGCATTCTAACTGGTAAATAAACGTGAATAAAAGTCAGCTTACACTTGAGCCAATGGGAGCCACGACACCATTGTGTCTATTCCGACAGTAAAACCCACTAAAACATCTAAAAACTGCCAACAATACTCCATTTACCTTTCGTGACCTGAATATTAACCACACATTTGCAATATTGGTATTATAAGCTCTAATGTTAAGGACCTACATTTAGCGGCGCATTGATCAGAGGGGGGCAGCACGGTGTCACAGGGGTTAGTACATGTGCCTCACAATACGAAAGTCCTGGGTTCGATTCCGGGTTCTTTCTGTGTGGAGTTTGCATGCTCTCCTCGTGACTGCGTGGGTTCCCCTAGGGTACTACGGCTTCCTCCCACCTCCAAAGACATGCAACTGGGGTTGGATTGATTGGAAACACTAAATTGCTCCTAGTGTGTGAATGTGAGTGTGAATGTTGTCTATCTGTGTTGGCCCTGCAGTGAGGTGGCCACTTGTCCAGGGTGTACACCGCCTTCCGCCCGAATGCAGCTGAGATAAGCTCCAGCACCCCCCGCGACCCTGAAAGGGACAAGCGGTAGCATGAGCTAAGGAGCTGCTCTCTTGCCCCTGAACGGTTGAAAGTTAATTCTGGATTACAAATTTTGCCTCTCACCTGGACAGTAAAAGGATGTGGAAATAAACCGAGAAGTTGGTACACTTCATCAGCCAACTTTGATCTGGAAATGGCAAACAAAAACTCGAAAAGGCTTTTTTCTTTGAGGATTTTGAGTCATTCTTTATCTAAACATGAATATATGAACTAGAGATCGACTGATGTGTTTTTTCAGGACCGATATCGATTATTAGTAATAAAGGAGGCCGATAAACCGATATGTTGTAGCCGGTTGTCATTTGCAGTCGGGCTGTCAAACGATTAAAATATTTAATTGCGATTAATCACAGTGTGTCCATAGTTAACCCAAAATTAATTGCGATTAATCGCGGATAAATATAATTTTTCATCATTAATAAGTGTACCGGTACCTTGGACAGACCATTTTAAAGTTTTAATACCATGGCTGGACATTTAGTTTGCTTTAATGAAATGTTTTCAAACATTATGATTTTTAATAAGGTCAACAAAAAAAGACATAAACACCCTTTTAAAGAGAATTAAAAAAAAATACCTCCAGAGCGTTGGTGTCTTGCCAGATTTTGTATTTTGTAGAAATACAGAATTTGTTTTCCTCCTGTAGAATCACTTGCATTAAGAGGATTAACACTATGGTTAGATACCAGTTTCACACATTATTAACACAAAATGTGGATTGCTACAATCATGTTTTGATTGTCAAAGATGTTTGGTAATGTAAAATGTGATATTTTTTTCTACTTGAATAAATGCTTCTGATATCCTGTTTATTACATGTTGCACAAGTTAAATGTATTCATGTCTCTGCACGACAAAGTCTTAACCTTTTTTATTTATAAATAAAATGTAATATTCAGCCTGTTAAACATTCTGTAATTGCGGACTATCAATCAGTACAGGATATAAAATAATATACTGTCACAGTGGTAATACTGTGTAGTGAGCTGTAATTACCCGCTGTGGGCTAAAGAGGGCAGTAGCAGACATTGTTGCAGTATTAAACTGAGTCTCAGTGGTAACGAAGAAGACATAGCTGTCGTGTTGTGTGTGTCGTGCTTCTGCTTTTTGAGTTTGACAGTGCTATTGTGAACATGACTTGTTCAAAGACAGTCTACCGCCGTCATATCGCCGCCGCTATTACAATAGACTTAATTTCAATCTGCCAGAAAGCTTTTATTTAGGTAGAAATATCACAGAATAGCATTACAAAACATATTTGACAAAGCATGATAGATGATTTTTTGTTGTTTTGTGGATTAGCCCGGATGTGAAGTGTAGCACTATTATTTTGAAGCCGGATGTGTGTGACTCGTATGAGAAAAGACTTGACACATTTTGAAGAAAGTCTCCGATCAAAGTCACTTAGACTTCCTCTATACAGTCTTTTTTTTTTCTGCTGAGCTTGTATTCCATCATGCTAAAGCAGTTCAAGTAACAATCTACATTTTAAGTTATAAATGTACTTAACTGTAATGTAAACACAGACGTGAAGCTCTCCACTTTGCAAGCAGCAAAGCGTGCCAGCAGAGTTTGTTCCAATGAAGTCGTCTCACGGCGATTGAAGATAAAATTGTCTTGTCTTGTCTTGTCCTTTCCTTTGAACCTGAGACTTCCCGCTTTCTTTGTGCAATAATGCTCAATATTTTCTCAGCTTGTGGTGCCACAATAACTGGACGCCATTCATTTCACCACACTACGGAACGGGTCGAGGGTCAAAAAGGAGTCAAGGCGTATGCACGTTAATCGCGCGTTACCTGTAAGTTCCTTTAACGGCGATCATTTTTTACCGCGTTATTATCACGTTAACTTTGACAGCATAATTTCCAGCAAAAGTTATTTAAACATGAATAGCATATGTCAGTAAGCAGCTGTACAAGGCTTTACGTTTTAGTTTTGTTTTTTTACATTATATTTGATGAAATATCGGACCAGTAGCAATTTGTGGTTAATTTAGCACCAGACAACATACCGTATTTTTCGGACTATAAGTCGCAGTTTTTTTTCATAGTTTGGCCGGGGGTGCGACTTATACTCAGGAGCGACTTATGTGTGAAATTATTAACACATTACCGTAAAATATCAAATAATAATATTTAGCTCATTCACGTAAAAGACTAGACGTATAAGATTTCATCGGATTTAGCGATTAGGAGTGACAAATTGTTTGGTAAACATATAGCATGTTCTATATGTTATAGTTATTTGAATGACTCTTACCATAATATGTTACGTTAACATACCAGGCACGTTCTCAGTTGGTTATCTATGTGTCATATAACGTACACTTATTCATCCTGTTGTTCACTATTCTTTATTTTAAATTGCCTTTCAAATGTCTATTCTTGGTGTTGGGTTTTATTAAATAAATTTCCCCCAAAAATGCGACTTATACTCCAGTGCGACTTATATATGTTTTTTTCCTTCTTTATTATGCATTTTCGGCCGGTTCGACTTATACTCCGAAAAATACGGTAATAGGATTTCACAAACACCTTCATCACATGTGTCTAATGCTGCGGGTCAGAGGAGCATCAACATTAGCATTTTAAGATATGAGGAACCTCCTGGGAAAATTAGTAAACATTATGGGATTTCTCTACATCACAATAACTAACCATCTACTTAATTTTATTTTAAAAAAAATAGCAGTTTATCAATTCAATACATAGTAAAGTTTCCTCGTGAGGAACTCTAAAATATTGCAAACATTTAAATAAAAACAATTCTAGGCTCCTTCACATGGCTTATAGATGAGACATTTTTCAAGCTTGCTGATGTCATTTCTTTCTGTGTTACAGAGCGTCTGTGTATGTTACAGCGTCCTCTTTACTAATAAGTCTTCTATGTGGCAAGAAATTTAAACTTAAGTTTGGATTTTTGGCAGATGTATATTTTCTATCATCTTCATGTTTCTCCATGTATGTCGTGTTATTTGATGAATCACGGAACATGAACTCGCCACACTTGAGTGCTGCGGACAGAGGCAGGTCTTGCAGTCGCAAAAACAATCAATACGGAACCAGTAAGACGCCAGGAAAGAAGGACAAATACTGGATCCTTGCAAAAAAATATGGAAGGTTTGAAAGCTAAGCAGAAGTGATATACCGTGTACAAATAGGAGAGTGGGGGGCGCAGCTGCATGAGCGCTGCAGTCCATAAAAAGGCAACTTTTCTCAACATGCTGGTTGTCAGGCCCTCGTGACTGTTTATTTTTCTGGTGTTTTAGTTCCTGTCCAGCACTCTTATTTTGGTAGTTTCACTTCCCCTGTCTGTCCTCCCCACACTTAATTAATACACCACCGTATGCTTAAAATGACCAAAATACATAAATATTACTTGTTATTATGAATGTGCCTGACAATACATTACATATTTACTTACAGCATGTATATAAAATGTTGATGGAAGTGTTTGCATGTTTTATAAGTGATTTTATAGGGGGAATTGAGCGACTCCTATTGACTCCATTGTTGGCTGACTCTTGCTTGCATTTATTTACTGCATAAAAAAAGAACAATATGTGTGCTTGTCTTACATAAGGATTGTGAATGATAGGCAAAATTCCCCCAAAAAGTGCAGTTCCCCTTTAATGTCAAATCATGCATTTTATCTCGCCTACCGGTATGTAGAATTTAGCATTACATTCTAGTTATTTTTGATGCAGAATTGATTGTAAATGAGATTGTAGTCATAGTCATTGACTAAATTTTTTTTTTTAAACAATTCATTTGAAGAATTTGAATTGAAGTGGCTCCACCGCACAGGATGTTGAATTAGAATTCATAAAGTGGACAGTTGAGAAGTAGGCGACTTTTTTTTTACATTTAAGTCGCAAAAAATTATATTTACTTGCTGTACAATTGCAATAATTAAAAATGGCTCATTTTGAATTACATTGTTTTTTTACTGTTGTTTTTGTCCAGTGAATTGTTACTGTCATCTAATGTACATATATATTTTTTAAGGTGCATTTTAGATTCATTACTGGACCATTGAGAATTTTGCAATATATTGCCATATAATGATTTCATTTGATTCTGATTCAAATTTTTGGGGTGACGATTTGATTCAGAATTAATTCAACACAATTCTCGATTCTCACAAAATATTATTTTCTATATAAGTTAAAATAAAACATGTTACATGTTACAAAAATTTCTCTCGGCTGGTAATGTATGGCATTTATGTGCAGCGAATAAGAGTCGAGATGACCTAAAAACATATTTTTTAAAATGTATTTAAAAAAAACAACTTTTTATTTCTTTTTTTATTGATTTAAAAAATTATGAATTGATATGGAATTACAATAAATAAGAATCTTTAAAATAAAATCATTTAAAAGTTACGGTACAATAATTTGTATGATCTGTTTTCCAAAGATGCTTTTATCCTTAATTGTTGAAGATAAACATTAAAATCTAATGTTTAAATGAGGCAAAAAACTGTTATCATTTATTATGCCTAAATTTGTCTGAATACAAGACACTCCACATATAATGTGTATGAGGTATAATATTTATATGCAATATTTAAAACAGTTATGTTTGGACTATACTGTAATGCATGATTGTGGAACAAACCAATTTAATCAAGTAGAAAGTCATGGAATTTAATTTCTACTGCCTTCAAATCAAATTTAAATTGTAATTCAACATTCTGTTTGCACAAGGCTGCTAAATAGGTGATTCAACTGAGAGAGGTCTGTGCTTTTGTCCTTTCCAATCATTCTGTAGCAGGAAAGAGAAGATTTTCATTCAATATCTGAGAAAAGACAAACTTTTTACCTCTTAAATTGTCCTCTCCCTCTCCTAGCTGGCCCGCCCATACAGGAAAAGAAGCCAAGAGGGCGTCCGCCACGTGCCCTGACTGCCCAAAAAGCTGCTGCTGCTGGTCAACGTTCGCCTCCCTCCCTCATCTCCACTACACAGGCCAAACCTGAAGGCCCTGAAAGGCCAGCTGAGAAGGTAAAAAGACTGCCTGGGAGACCACCTGGCTCCGGCGAAAAGCGAAGAGGCCGTCCCCCGTCCTCAAGTTCTAAAAAAACTTGGAGTACAGGCAACCATGCAGCAGCCGAGGACAGCAGGCAGGCCGGGTCTGAGTCGGGCATGGACACAGAGGAGGACGCAGACAGAAGAGGTGCAAAGAGATCACCGCTGGGGTCTGCTCAGCCGCACGATGCCAGTCTGCCTAAAGGTGGGCGGAGCGAATCCAAAGTTTCCAACTTGAAGCGAGCAACTACGCTGACATCATTCAAGTCGCGCCTCAAGGCGTTGCCCGGTGTTCCTCGGCGCAGGCGTGGACGCCCGCCGTCAGCGGAGCGCCTCAAAGCTGAGGCAGCGGCTAAGCTGTCTTCCTCTACAAAATGTGGGGAAGGAAAACAAAAAACCTTCAAGGGAGGGGACAGAGGAATAGAAGCACAAACTCCTCAACAGACCATGCTGAGCCACGGCAATGCAACAGGAGACCAAAACTCTTCTAATGCTCCCGCCTCGCCATCTCACTCCAAGCCAGACCGGACTGTGGGACTCCGAAAAAGCCCTCGTCACAGGAAGCCAGTTAGGATTGTTCCACCGTCGAAGCGCACAGATGCGACCATTGCGAAGCAGCTGCTGCAGCGCGCCAAGAAAGGAGCACAGAAGCGCCTTGAGAAAGAATCTGTGGCCAGCGGAGCAAGCACCTTTGAGACTGGCATTAGGAAGACGCAGCTCAAGAACATCAGGCAGTTCATCATGCCCGTGGTCAGCACCGTTTCCCTTCGCATCATCAAAACCCCGAAGCGCTTCATTGAAGAGGAGGGCAGCTTTGTGTCACCTCCACCCCATATGAAAATCGCACGGTTAGAAGCGGCCAACTCATCTGTCGCCACGTCCACACATGCCACCTCAACCGCCTCTTCCTCCCCCTTGCCGGCGATTGTCTCCTCGACAGTGACCACCACCAGCACTGGTACTACTGCTCCCATTGAGTCCCTACCGCCTCCGCCTCCGCCACCTCCAGCTCCTGCCCCTACTCCTCCATCAACAGCTGACAGTCTGCTCAATAGCAATACCGACAATGCGGCCAACGGTCGTTTCAGCAGTAGCGCTGCGTCTTGCGGCTCAAGCGCTGTGTCCCAGCATTCCTCTCAGCTTTCTTCTGCAGAGTCTTCCAGATCCAGCAGCCCCACTCTGGACGACTCCTCCTGTGATTCTCAGGCTTCAGAAGCCACGCAAGCTTTGTCGGAGCCTGAGGAGCACTCTCCATCCTCGCAGGGAAAACGAGAGATCAATCTGCTACACAGCTCCCGGCCGCCCTCGCCTCCCCCAGAACCGGAACGTGTTGTATCTGAGAGGAGTCGCCATGGTCGCAGAGGACAGGGGGTTAGTCGGGGTAATCAGGGCCAGATTATACGGGAGAAACTCCCTGCCGGGGCCAAAAAGCCAATCATCAGCCCTCCCACGGGGGTGCTCATGTCGTCCTCACTTCTAAACTCCCAACAAGTGTCGTCCACGGCGTCTTCTTCTTCCTCGCCCCCACCTCCTCCTCTCCTCACGCCACCACAGCCTCCCCAGTCAGCCTCCTCTAGTGCTGCTATCAGCGAGCACCACTCCCAGTCACCCTGGTTGCCACACCCCATCCCTCCATTTATGTCTGGCTCGTCAGTACTGTCTAGCTTGTCGGACAAACGCAGCCGCTCCATTCTGAGAGAGCCCACCTTTCGCTGGACATCCCTGCCCCACCCTGAATACCAGTACTTCTCGTCTGCCAAGTACGCCAAAGAGGGCCTCATTCGTAAACCCATCTTTGACAACTTCCGTCCTCCCCCGCTCACCGCTCAGGATGTAGGCCTGCTGCCGCAAAGTGTCAGTGGAGCAGGGGGCGCTGCTTCGGGCTCCTTCCCCACGCAAGGTGGTGGCTCAGGAACAGGGAACCGCCTGTTCGCGCCTCTTCACACTCACAGCCACCACCAGCACCCCCCCTCGTCTCGCTTTGATCCTCCACTCCAGAAGCGTAGCCCGCTGTTGCGCGCGCCTCGCTTTACGCCTAGTGAAGCCCACTCTAGGATATTTGAATCCGTTACACTGCACTCGTCGTCCGGCAGCAGCCCCGGCTCTCTCTCCCCGCACCAGAAGTCGTCCGGCTCCGGTCGTAGCTCTCGACGTAGAAGGAGACTCATCCCGGGATTGTTACGCAGCCAGACGCGGTCACCTTCCCACTCTATGACCAGGCGCAGCAGCCAAATAGGGGGACATACGTCTGTAGGGAGACGCTCCACTGAGATGTCTGCTTTGTCGGACTCTGCCTCCAGTAGTAACGCCAGCTCCTTGCCAGGGGGCTCCGCTACTAGTGCCTTAAGTCCTACTCCTTTCGGCAACTTCTCCATTTCCAAGGGTCTGAGCTCACAGGGTATACCTGACAGCAGGAGAGGACAAGCTGGAAACCCACCACCTCCTTTGACAACATCATCCTCTTCTTCGCCAATTTTCCCTCTCTTTTCATCCAGTGCCCATGACACAGGGCGAGCAGCTGGTAAAGGAAGTAAAGAGAAAAGCTTGTCCGCTCCCCGGGAGCCTTCTCCAAAGGACAAAGATGCTGAGAAAAACAGGGAGAAGGAAAATAAGAAGGACGGGAGGAAGGCTGTGGAGAAAAGGTGTAAGGTTACTACTCCAGATGGCTCCCCCAATGCGCCCTCCAGCCTCTTTGTTGATGGGAGGGACTCGGAAGATGCTCTTTTATCTCTCGCTCCTAAAAAGGCTCCAGGGAGAAAAAAATCAATGTCAGTTGATGCGGTTACAGACACTCCAACCTGTGAGGTACGCAGTCTCCATGCTGCCGTTCCCAATTCCATTGCAAAGAGCCGCGTGCCCAAGAAAGGGAGGCCCAGCGACAAGGGAGCAGATGAGGATGATGGGGAAAAGGAGAAAGAGAAGCAAAGTGCTTCCAGCCAACAGGCGGCCAGCTGCATGGGGCAGCCGGGCAAACAACAGCTACCGGTCTCCTCGCTCGGATCAGTGTTGGAACAAGCAGAGAAGCAACCTGCGACCGACAAGCGGGTAGTTGGACTGCTAAGAAAGGCCAAAGCCCAGCTCATTGAAATAAAGAAGAACAAGCTGAAGTCTGCAGATCAAACCAAGATCCAGGTCAGTGTTGTTATGAACGTGTTACAGTGTGTCACCACTTCATAAACATTCTCTATAAATACTCCTGCTACTGAAACCTGATATTAGGAAAGTCCCAGAGAAGGTGTTGCTCGAGGGGAATTCTGTTGCTTCATACATTATTCACAGAGCAGCATCGTTTTTGAAAGCGCTCCTTTGAACACAAGTTTCCTCTGTTCTTCCACAGTTAACGTAATGATTAGTTGAACACACAGTGCTCATACGAGCTTTCTTGAAATCTTAGAGAGTTGACCTTCACTGGCAGTGTTGCTGCAATCTAAATGTCTGTTTTACTTGTTTTGTTGTCATGCTTGGGGTTAGGGTCAGGAGAGCGATTCCTCAGAGGCCTCAGTACGTGGGCCACGCATCAAGCATGTTTGCCGCCGGGCAGCTGTGGCGCTCGGCCGCAATCGCGCAGTGTTCCCCGACGACATGCCCACACTTAGTGCCTTGCCATGGGAGGAGAGGGAGAAGATCCTGTCTTCCATGGGGAATGACGGTAAGCAAAATTGGACATCGCATTTGATCCGCTTGTTGTGGGGGTGTCCTGTTTATTTGTTTGTACTCTCATTCAGGTAGGTTTCATCAGTTCATGCTCATAGACATAGATTGGTTAGATCTAATCTAGAAGGTGGTGCCAAAACACCACTGTTAATCCTCCAACACCAGGAGGGCTTGCCCTATTGTATTAAAAAAAGGAACTGTTGAGATGCTTAACAGCAACCCGTCTGTCAAACAACTAAACTTTGTTTTAAATGTTGGTTTGTACTATAGTACTTTTAGATGTATTTAAATGAAAAGTGCATTACAAATAAAATATATTATTAATATTTATTCGTTAAAGCACCCCATTTAATTCCTCTTCTTTTTGGCAGTAACCCGTTTTTTTGTAATGGGATTTATGTTAGTAAGGTGTTGCTGTAGCTTGTTTACTTCAGAATAGGCCTGGGCAATATAGCCCAAAAATAAAATCTAAAATTTTTTCACAATAAATTTGATTTTGCAATTTTTTTCGATTTTATTTTTTTTTCCCCTCAATTTTTTTAAAGAAACCAATGAATACAAATGACAGAGGTAATTCAAAACAAGTTTTGCTTTTATTTGATCAACAACTAGTACTTTTAAATGACACTGCTTTCACACCATCTTATTCTGAGCAAAATTAGAAAAATTCAAGGATTTCAAATTATACTTCTGCTTAAATAAAATACTTATGTAAACAAAAATTTTGCATTGCAAATTGCATACAAATAAACTCCAATAAAGATACCAACAATCATAAAATAGTATTACAAATCAATCAGATCAATAAAATGCAAACTTAAAACTTCGGTTTTAAATAAAATACTCCTGTAAATAAAATTTACAATTGTATGCAAATCAAATCAAATCAACTTTATTTATAAAGCACATTTAAAATTGACCACAGGGGTAGCCAAAGTGCTGTACAATGGGCAGGTTAAAAGATAACACAAGAGAAACAAGCAAGCACAACACAACACAAACAGAGCACGATAAAAAAAAAAAAAAAAAAAAAAAACATTAAAAAAACAGGTAATAAATAATCAAATAAATTATTGAGATCACTATATAGTTTTAGTGAGTTGGCCTGGGAACGCCTCGGGGTCCCACAGGAAGAGCTGGACGAAGTGGCTGGGGAGAGGGAAGTCTGGGCTTCCCTGCTTAGACTGCTGCCCCCGCGACCCGACCTCGGATAAGCGGAAGAAGATGGATGGATGGATGGAGTTGATAAAAGCAGGGATTTCCCTGAAGTCTCCTGGGCTCCCTGTTAATGTTACTGATGTTGAAGACAATGTACACTTTATTGCACAAATAATATATCACTATATTGATGATTAAATGCGTTATAATTTCACGAGAGTTTTGCAGCAGCACACGCGCGTACAAGCTGTCCAGTTTGGATGTGCAGAGCAACTGCCTTAGTGATTACTCTGTGCATTGTTCCCCAAACTGTACATGGTACCTTGTGTAAATGATTTTGCCACAGTACGCTGCTTCTTAGGTTAAGTTGATGTTGCGGTCTTGTTCCCCTTGCAAAGTGTTGCATTTCCCCCACTCAGCTCGATGTGGCTTCAGATGCTGGAAGAAGTTTGTTCAATTGGTCATTTGTTACACGCCTGTTGCTGCAAATCTAAAGCACTAGTGTCTCGCTCTTGTTAGCATTAGCCATGTTTTGCCAGGCATGTGGATCTCCACTACGGAAGTAAGGTGGTGGACGAGGGCTATGAAAGCTCATGGGGGCAAAAAAATATGCCGGTGCAAGAGGAGAAAAACATAGATTTTTTAATTTTTTAAATCGTCTGCAAAAAATAACTCAAATTTATTGATAACATCGATATATCGCCCAGGCCTACTTCAGATGCAGTCAGTAGACATTTGTTCAACTTTAGTTATACTAGCAGAGTTCCTCAAGGATCTATTTTAGGTAGGGCTGTCGATCAGCAACCAGTGGGTATCGGACGATTTTTGTGGAAAAAAGTATGTGATAGTCATTGCCGTTTGTTGACCTTTTTATGCCAATTCATTTCAGCTGACATTGTTTATTTTTTTAGTCCCCTGGTTGACAAGCAACTAACAGCTAATTAAATATGTATCTCCATACACAGTGTAGGGCTGCTCCACTAAGACAATAATAGTCACATCTATTACGGAAAACAAACTGCATTTCTTAGTATCTTAAGTGTCACAACCAGGAAATTTTGTCCCTGGAGGACAAGGTTAAACATATTATAAGAACAGCCATGCCAATAGCTAAGTTAACCGCTATGCTAGCTTTAAACAACTCAAAGAAATAAGTGCTTAGTAAACTTTAGGAAGTGTAGATGCAACTGCTTTGCAGCAGAAAGTAAGCAGCTATTAACAGGAAATTAACAAGTAGTGATTACAAACTCAGGGAATAATTCCCTGGACAAAGAATGACTTTGAGGGTAAACACAAAGGGTTAAAAGTAAGTAGTAGATACTAGATACCGGTATTTTGTTTAGTTACTGTGTACTATTGATTTTTTTTTTCTCAAACAATTGTATGTAATAAAATAGTATAAGGAACTAGTTTACATATTGTGTTGATATTGTTAAACTGTCAATAGCATTCACCATAAACAAATAAAAAATTGTACAGGTAATACATGTGATCATTATCGGTATTTGGTATCGGCCTATCTCACTAATGCAGGGGTCGGCAACCCAAAATGTTTTTAGAGCCATATGGGACAAAAAAAAAAAAAAAATCTGTCTGCCGCAAAAAATTAAAAGCCTTATATAAGTGTTATAATGAAGACAACACATTATGTAAGTGTCTATATTAGCCTACTATCAAAATGACTGTGTCGCATGCTAAAGCAAATCTTCGTTGACAGAAACGTTGAAATGTAATATTTATTCTACACATTTTTACAACATTTGAAATCATTAGTAAAATGGAGGTTTCTCAGAGGGTGAGATAACTCCTCTAAATTACTGGCTTTTAATGGCCAACGGTATAGATGTGTGTGTCCATGTTAAAAGAAACGGCAGGATGTTTGTAAGCTAGGTAACGTTTGCTGTGGTCTATAACGGTACACAAACAACTATCAGTAATGCAGCCAGTATTACATACAGATAATGTGTCATGAGACATGCAAATATAAATTGAATTAAGAGGACCTAGAGGAAATTAAATGAGCTCAAATATACCTACAAGTGAGGCATAATGATGCAATATGTACATACAGCTAGCCTAAATAGCATGTTAGCATTGATTAGCTTGCAGTCATGCACTGACCAAATATGCCTGATTAGCACTCCACACAAGTCAATAACATCAACAAAGCGCACCTTTGTGCCTTCACGCACAAAAATAAAAGTTTGGGTGACAAAATGAGACAAAAAAGGGGTGGCATAAAACACGTCTTAGAAAGTCGGATAAAGTTGCACACTGAGTTCAAGGACCACCAAAATTAGTAGGACAAAACGGCGCTCTCCAAATAGTTTCTAATCACTGAAGCATGTTAAATACAAACAGTGTGATTTCCAACAATTAGGGAGGTATGTGTCATGTTTGTCCTACAGAAACCATAGTAAAACAAAAAATATATTTTTTACCTCATCTTTTTCCATTATTCGTACATTTTTGAAAAAGCTCCAGAGAGCCACTAGGCCGGCGCTAAAGAGCTGCATGCCGAGCCGGGGGTTGCCGACCCCCGCACTAGTGGATGATCGGTATCAGAACTGGCAGCATACAACTAATCAGAACATCCCTAGTTTTAGGTCCTCTCTTTTTCATAATTTGGGCTATTCAACTAGTGGCCCATGAGTTCAGTTTAAAAAATCTTGTGAAAGACTCCTATTTTTGCAGCAGATTCTTAAAACACCAGAGTCACCTTTGATCAGCTTTTTTGCAGAAGGTCCTTAAAAACAGCAGAGCGCTCCTGTAGAAATCAAATGTCTACTTTAGAGAATGCTGGTTCTACACAATATTCAATATAAGACTAATTGTGACAGGAGAAGTCAGGCCCCCTTAGCTTTCTGGAAATGTGGCCCCCAAAACATTTTTGTTAAATATCCCTGCTTTACATTGTTAAGTCAATGTCATGTTCACCTTTAGGGGACTTACAAACACATGTAAAATCTGGACAAGATGGGTTGAAAATCATGGTCGCAAGCTAGCAAAAGTCTTTGACCGTTTGTGTAATGATTGTAAAACTTTGACGATGTTTGTATAACATGTATGCTAGCAAGTTTTCCAAAGCATTTATGAGCACAACCCATAAGGGGTGCCACAATTTACACCCATGAGGTGAACTATTTTTTGGGGTCAAACCCAGTCCATCATTCTAACCGTTCCCTTCCTGTGCAGACAAGTCCTCGGTCGCAGGCTCAGAGGAGGCCGAGCCCCAGTCGCCTCCCATAAAGCCACGGGAGACGCGGCAAAAGGCTGTCCTAGAAGCTCCTCCTAAAAAGGGTCGACGATCGCGGCGCTGTGGCCAGTGTTCAGGCTGCCAGGTTCCTGAAGATTGTGGGGTCTGTACCAACTGTCTCGACAAGCCCAAATTTGGTGGGCGGAACATTAAAAAACAGTGCTGCAAGTAAGTCGCTGTGGATCAGTGTTTTCATAATCAAGACGAATCTCAGGATTAAAAGATTCATGGTCTGCCTCTCTTGTCCACAGGATGAGGAAGTGTCAGAACTTGCAGTGGATGCCCTCAAAGATGTTTCTTCAGAAGCAAGGCAAAGGCAAGAAGGACAAGAAAAAGAACAGGTTGGCTGAGAAGAAAGAGGGTCTTAATCCAGTTAAAGGACAAAATTCGGAGCCTGCAGGCCCAAAATATAGTACTGCACCACCTAAGGAGGACGCTCTCCACAAAAGGAGCGAAACTCCTCCTTCCAAGCTGGTAGAGGAAAAATCCAAACAGCCATCCTCACCAGCTCCGTCTTCGTCCCCCTCCCCGGATCAATCCCCACAAACCACCAGCACGTTCACTGCCCCGGACCAATCTCCAGACCCCAAACAGCTCTCTGTCTCAGAGGGCGCCACGAGCGAGAAGGGGCAAAAAGCGCAGAAGCCGGCCTCCTCATCCACGTCTTCATCTTCTTCCTCGTCGCCCTCCTCGTCCAGCTCAACGTCATCCTCATCATCGTCCTCTTCCTCCACTTCGTCTTCGCCCCAGAATTCCCCCGCACTTTCGCCATCTGCGCTGTCAGATCCTCAATCGCCGCAACAGGAGCCGCCGAGCAGTCAGGCACCCTCAAAGAAAGACGCCTCCCCCAAGATTCCTTTGAGCGAGCCCAAGAAGAAGACCCAGCAGCCATTACCGCAAAGCTCAACATCATCATCAGACACAGGTAAGAGACTGGTGACACCTTCTCCACTGTTTATTTCCAATGTTATTCGAGATGATACTGGAGTAAAATACAGCATGGCGGAGTGGGTTGGGAGTTGTTCAATGAAACCGAAATTTAACCTAAAACATTCGTCCACTCTCACTTTGTCTCGTTCCTGGCACCTCTTCTCACCATCGAAACCAAATAAGACACTGTGTGTATTTGCAAAGATAAAGAGAGAGAGTGTTTTGATTGTGTTTTGTCCCTGAACAGAACAAAGTGAATAGAGAGTGACCCTAGAGAATGCACCCTATGCATTCCATTCTAATTTAAGGTGGGAAATATTCCCTAAACACTTGCTAACCAGTTACTAGAAATAGTACTTTTTATTTGTCAATGGAAAATTATCTTTTTAGCAAGTAGAACAGTTTTTAGTCATTAGAGTGCAATGAAAAAGGAGCATTATGCTGAAATTATAGATTTGTTTAATGCTTTTTGAGGTCTCCTGTGTATATTATTTTTGTCAAGTGGAGACTTCGGGCAGCCAGAGAAGGGAGCTCTGCAGCAAATTGGAGACTCTGGAGTGTAATACTGTAGATAGGCGATAAGGCAATGCAACAGGCTAAGCTAACATTAGCAAGTGTGTTTAATTTGGTTAAACCTGTCATGTTTATCCTTGAAAGCAATGGTTCTATGGAAAAGGTGAAGTGAAGTGAATTATATTTATATAGCGCATTTCTCTAGTGACTCAAAGCGCTTTTTACATAGTGAAATCCAATATCTAAGTTACATTTAAACCAGTGTGGGTGGCACTGGGAGCAGGTGGGTAAAGTGTCTTGCCGAAGGACACAACGGCAGTGACTAGGATGGCGGAAGCGGGGATCGAACCTGGAACCCTCAAGTTGCTGGCACGGCCACTCTACCAACCGAGCAATACCGCCCCGATGCAGGTGCATTGGATTGGGAATGTGTGTCTGTTTTTTTAATGACACTTTGTATTTTCTGCTTTATCATTTTAATAGTTGACCCAAAGCAATTGAAGAAGCCAACTTCTCACTCCCTCCTTCCATCTTCAAAGCAGAAACCAAAAGAAAAGGTAGAAAAAAACGAGGTCATAGTGCGCATGATTGACCCATGTTTGATTTATTTTGTATATGTTGTATGTATTAAAAGCAATGCACTATACTGTGCTGTACAGGCTGTATAAAAAGTAGATGAAGACACTTCAGACATGTCTTAAACCTGCATTCCTGCTCAGGACATTTTGGGGATGACTTCATTCGCTTGCAAAATGAAAAGGATGTGTCTGTTGGCATTCAAAACTCTTGTTTTATGCATGCCAACTCGTAAATAAACGTAAATAAAAGTCTGCTTGCAATGGAGCAAATGGAAAGTCCTACATTCCGCCCATAAAACCATATAAATAACCACCCAAGAGCCGCCAACAATACTCCATTTACACTTAGTGACTTGAAAATCAAGCAAGTATTAGCAATATTGTTATTATTAAAAAAAATTATATTATGTGGCTTTGTTGACATTATTGGCTGGTGAGCTGCTTCCTTGCTTTTGACAGTTTATTCTAGATCATAAATAATGTCTCTCACCTTGATAGTAGAAAAATGGGGGCGCAATCCTAAAAGTTGGTACACTGACAGCCAATCTAGACCAGAAAATGGTGAGAGACACAAAAAGACGCTTGGTTCCACCCCCCTTTTCCTTGCGAGGATTATGAGCCATTCTTCTTCTTAACGGAACTATAACAAGATTCTATTAGTCAACATTCTAATGACAGCAGACAGTGTACAGTTAGTGATGTTTTACTCTGTTTATTGTCTCTCATGAAGTCTGCATTGGGTAGTAACCAGTGATGTTGTTGAGCAAAAGTCTTGAAGTGTTTTTAAATTAATGAGAAAACATTTAAATGTTACATGTTATTATAAAAGTGCCATTTACTACATTTCATATATCATCACAGCATCTATATAAAACCTAATATAGGTGTTTGGATGTTTTTTTATGGCCTTTATAGGCAGTATAGAGCCACCATTGTAAGCAGACTTTTGTTTGCATTTATTTACGAGTTAGAATGCATAAAAAAAGAAAAACATATGTGTTCTTGTCTTGCATAAGGATTGGGAATGATAGGCAAAATTCCCCAAAAAAGTTAAGTTCTTCTTTAAAGTGGTACTGTATCTATTTTTCAAGTACCTATGAAGCTGACTCTAAAGAGCCCATTTTCTGGCATTCACTCTTTATGTCTTCTCTTACACTATGAACCTAAAAAAAGACGCTGACCACGAAACCCCCCGGCAGCTGTACTTTAAACTGGCTGGGCACTCCCTCGACAAGGGGCCAGGAGAAGTCAACGGCGCCCTGCGACGGAGTGCATCGAATCAGAGTGGATTTCAAGAGGGACCCTGATGTGGAGAAGGTGTGGGAGGCTGGCGGCCTCAGCCTGCTCACTTCTGTGCCTGTCACGCCCAGGCTGCTCTGCTTCTTATGTGCAAGCAGTGGAAATGTGGAGGTATGAAAAGACAATAAATCAACCCTCGTTTACTGTTGTCTGAAAGATAATACAACAAGCGCTATTAAGCACTGTTGCAAATGGCCTTTCTTCACAGCATGGTGTCATAAAACCTTCCATTTAGCATGCACGTTGGTATGTGGAATCTACAGCTACAGTGCTGCCGCATTAAAACTAAATGTTTCCTTTTTGTCTCTGTAGTTTGTTTTCTGCCAGGTGTGCTGTGAACCTTTCCATCTCTTCTGCTTGGGGGAGTCGGAGCGTCCTCTCCAGGAGCAGTTTGAAAACTGGTGTTGTCGCCGATGCCGCTTCTGCCAGGCCTGCGGTCGCCAGCATCAGAAAACTAAAGTAAGCCATTCAGTTTGGATCTTCTTTTTTTTTGGCTGGGCACAAAAAGAAGCTCAGTTTAGGATGACAGCGTGTAAAAAGGCTGTGGAATCTTCCCTAGAGTGGCGCTTCCTGGCATTGCAGGCAGACGGCCATTAATCAGTTTTATGCTTTCATTCCCTGGCTTTTTAGTATTTAACTCCAATCCTGTCTATGCTGCACATGCTTTTCATAATAATTATACATTACATACATTAATTACAATCAGGCAGTCAAACACACACTGGCCTGTTAGCACATACGCGACACAAATATGATTGATCTACTCATTGGAGGTGTGCTCCGCTAATTGATTTTTTTCTTCTTTTTTTACTAATCTCTGTCTGAAGGGCGTTAAGTCATTTATTACTTCGATTGGCTTCCATTTCTGGCGCAGAGTGCATCTCTGGCAGCGCTGTGCAAGAGTGTGGCTTGAAAGCTCCTGGCGAGGCCACTGGCATGTCAAACCGGGGCAGATAAATCAGCCCCCTCCAAAAAGTGGTCATAAAAACCCTGCCTAATACACTTCTGAACAAGCGTGTTTCGTTGCGAGATGGTACATCTCTTTAAGCACTTTGCCAGTGGTATTTATTTGTAGGTCTAGTATTTACACTCTTAATATGAAAAACGGTTGTCAGAGTTGACACGATATCCCCACATAGACGGACCAATTACAGATTAGTTGATTATCGTATCGATCTAATCGTGTGTGTGTATACTGACGCCATGTTTGATGTTCAATGCTATCCGTAGCAACAGCTGCTGGAATGTGATAAGTGCCGTAACAGCTATCACCCAGAGTGCCTGGGTCCCAACCACCCTGCGAGACCCACCAAAAAGAAGAGAGTCTGGGTAGGATAAACACACTCCATGCTTAACCTCACCTTGCACACTCTTATCCCAGCCTTTTGTCAGTCCCCACACAGTAAATATTAAAAACACTTTTGTCACTTGAACACCTTCAATATTTTGTTTTTTTACACCGTGTGTTTGTTTTCTCAGATTTGCACCAAGTGTGTGCGCTGTAAGCGTTGCGGAGCCACCAAACCTGGAAAGTCCTGGGATGCCCAGTGGTCACATGACTTCTCCATGTGTCACGACTGTGCCAAACTCTTTGCTAAAGGTGAATGGCGAGCAAAGACGGCAATCAACAAAGGTTACTTCAGGTCAAAAGTCATATTACTGCGTTCTCAGCAACCTGTGAGTCACAATTGATTTGACACAGTTGCAGTAGAAGACAATTGGTATCCAGGCTTTTGGTCAGTAGACAGCAGTTCCTGTCAAAACAAGAACCATATTGATTTTGACCCCTCATTTAGCTACGATATCGATATTATACCTTTTAGAACAATTTAGTTTCTCTCAAACAATAATCAAAGGTACAAAACCAGTGAAAGTGTCCGTCCTGAGATCGGTAGGTTGTGGGTTCAAACCCCGGCCGAGTCATACCAAAGACTATAAAAATGGGACCCATTACCTCCCTGCTTGGCACTCAGTATCAAGGGTTGGAATTGGGGGTTAAATCACCAAAAATAATTCCCGGGCACGGCCACCGCTGCTGCCCACTGCTCCCCTCACCTCCCAGGGGGTGATCAAGGGTGCTGGGTCAAATGCAGAGAATAATTTCGCCACACCTAGTGTGTGTGTGACAATCATTGGTACTTTAACTTTAACTTAACATTGTGTAATTCGTAAATAAAAACAGAATACAATGATTTGCAAATCCTTTTCAACTTATATTCAATTGAATATATTTAATATATATACAATATATTTAATGTTCCAACTGAGAAACTTATTTTTTTTTTGCAAATAATCATTAACTTAGAATTTAATGGCAGCAACTCATTGCAAAAAAAGTTGGCACAGGGGCATTTTTACCACTGTGACATGGCCTTTCCTTTTAACAACACTCAGTAAACGTTTGGGAACTGAGGAGACCAATTTTTGAAGCTTTTCAGGTGGAATTCTTTCCCATTCTTGCTTGATGTACAGTTTAAGTTGTTCAACAGTCCGGGGTCTCCGTTGTCGTATTTTCGCTTCACAATGCGCTACGCATTTTCATTGGGAGACAAGTCTGGACTACAGGCAGGCCAGTCTAGTACCTACACTCTTTTACTATGAAGCCATGCTGTTGTAACACGTGGCTTGGCATTGTCTTGCTGAAAATAGCAGGGGCGTCCATGATAACATTGCTTGGATGGCAACATATGTTGCTCCAAAACCTGTATGTACCTTTCAGCATTAATGGTGCCTTCACAGATGTGTAAGTTACCCATGCCTTGGGCACTAATACACCCCCATACCATCACAGATGCTGGCTTTTGAACTTTGCGCTTAGAACAATCCGGATGATTCTTTTCCTCTTTGTTACGGAGGACACAACTTCCACAGTTTCCAAAAACAATTTGAAATGTGGACTCGTCAGACCACAGACCATTTTTCCACTTTGCATCAGTCCATCTTAGATGAGCTCGGGCCCAGCGAAGCTGGCTGCGTTTTTGGGTGTTGTTGATAAATGGCTTTGGCTTTGCATAGTAGAGTTTTAACTTGCACTTACAGATGTAGTGACCAACTGTAGTTACTTTTGTGAAGTGTTCCTGAGCCCATGTGGTGATATCCTTTACACACCAATGTTTTTTTTGATGCAGTACCGCCTGAAGGATCCAAGGTCACGGGCATTCAATGTTAGGTGCAGTGATTTCTCCAGAGTCTCTGAACCCTTTGATGATATTACGGACCATAGATGGTGAAATCCCTTAATTCCTTGCTATAGCTGGTTGAGAAATGTTCTTAAATTGTTTGCCAATTTGCTAACGCATTTGTTCACAATGTGGTGATCCTCTTCCCATCCTTGTTTGTGAATGACTGAGCATTTCATGGAAGCTGCTTTTATACCCAATCATGGCACCCACCTGTTAACAATTAGCCTGTTCACCTGTGGGATGTTCCAAATAAGTGTTTGATAAGCATTCCTCAACTTTCTTAGTCTTTTTGCCACTTGTGCCAGCATTTTTGAAACATGTTGCAGGCATCAAATTTCAAATGAGCTAATATTTGCAAAAAAATAACGTTTCCCGTTCGAACATGAAATATATTGATTGTCTTTGCAGTCTATTCAATTGAATATAGGTTGAAAAGGATTTGCAAATCATTGTATTCTGTTTTTATTTACGATTAAACAACGTGCCAACTTCACAGGTTTTGGGTTTTGTTAACAACAATAATGTTAAGAGTGACAAGACACGTGACATTTTGCTTGTCTCCAATTGGTAAAGGGTACACAAGTACAGTTACGTTAAATAATGCTAAAATCTGACATGAAGCTAAAGTTGTTGATTATCTATAACTTAGTTAATGAAATTAACAAACTACAGTAGGAAGGAGATTCATATGGTTTACCTATCACATGAAACGTGATGAATTGGGAGGGTGCACTATACACTGTAGCGCCAGAAGGCAGTAGAGTGTTGAATATTAAAATATTAAAAACAAAACTATGGATAAATGTACCCAGGTAAGCCATGTAGCAAGTAAAATGCACATTGTTAAAGACAAAACACAAATTGTAGGAAGTTGTTACAAAATTCAGTCATTTCACTTGCATTAGTTGACGCTAATTGGGCGCGTTTAACTCTGCAAATATTTGGCATCAATCCAAGCAGCTGTGTGTGCGTCTACATGTTATGTATCTACATGTGCACAGCAGGGGAGCTGGTTTACTTATGAGAGTAGCGTACAGTATGTGTTTGCGAGAATGTCAACGTGTTGGCTGAGTGACGTCAGTGAGTGAGTGGGCGAGTAGAGAAAGAGGGAGCGTGTGCACTGCGCAATCGAGTGATAAACGGGTCCGGTTGTGTCCTGCAAAAATAATAATGAAGTGATTGTCACGACTCGGCGGCCTCGTCAGTCTGACCTGAAAGCGGAGCTTAGCAGACCCATTGCCGGGTGAAGTGAGGGTGTTACCCCTGACGAAAACATCGGCCCAAATTTGTGGTATCATCCAAAACTAATGTAAAGTATCAAACAACAGAAGAATAAGTGATTATTACATTTTAACAGAAGTGTAGATAGAACATGTTAAGAGAGAAAGTAACCAGATATTAACAGTAAATTAACAAGTAGATTAATAATTCATTTTCTACCACTTGTCCTTAATAATTTTGACAAAATAATAGAATGGAAAATAGGACAATATGTTACTGCATATGTCAGCAGCTAAATTAGGAGGCTTTGTTTGTTTACTTACTACTAAAAGACAAGTTGTCTTGTGTGTTTACTATTTAATTTAAGGACAAACTTGCAATAAGAAACATATGTTTAATGTACCCTAAGATTATTTGTTAAAATAAAGCCAATAATGCAATTTTTTGTGGTCCCCTCTATTTAGAAAAGTACCGAAAAGTATCGAAATAATTTTGGTATCAGTACCGGTACCAAAATGTTGGTATCGGGACAACACTAGTTCAAAGCAAAGGTGGTAATAATAATCACCACATTTGGCGAAGCGTGTTTTAAAGCAGAACTTGAAGCGCAGGGCCTTCCTGTTTAAAATGTCACCTTTATAGTTAGGTATGAAGCCCAAATACCTCTTTATTAACTAGTAGAATTGTCATTGTTTTGCCATTCTTCCTTTCCTGTATGTTATTGTTTGTATGCCCTTTGTGTGTGCGTTTTGACACACATCATTTTAAAGGTTGTATAGTACCGTTTCCAATTGATTAGTACCACGATACTTTATTAGTACTGGTAAACCGTACAACCCTACTTTGAACCAAAAGGTATTTCATAAATAACAAGTGCCTTCAGATTGGTTTAAAGATGTCAGACTTAGAATGTTTGAGCTAGCAAATGTCAAAGGTCACATCAGCGCATTATTTGAGCTTTTCTCGTTTTGCATTTTCTATCCCAGGGAACCCATGCCCGCTTTGCAATAAGTGCTATGACGACGACAACTGCGAGAGCAAGACCATGCAGTGTGGACGCTGCAACCGCTGGGTCCATGCCAAGTGTGAGAGCCTGACAGGTGCGTAAAGAGTGGAAGATTCTATAGATTCAGAAGCAGACTTCCTCGCTGAGTACGGTATTCGCTTGTCACGCCTCCTTTGCGCTGTCACTCGCCAGCGTGCCCTCATGCATGCTGACAGGCAAAGGTTGTCACATTGACGAGCTGCTGAAAGATGATAAGGGCAATAATGGGTATGATATTGAGCCGTCATCCGCTGCTTTCCCCTCAGATGAAATGTACGAGCTGCTGTCCAAGCTGTCGGACAGCGTTGCCTACACGTGTGTCAAATGCACGGAACGCCAGCCGGCTGAGTGGCGGACGGCGCTGGATGAGGAGCTCAAGGGCTGCATTCGCCACGTCCTCGCGGCGCTGCTCAACTCGCGCACCTCGGCGCACCTGCTACGCTACAGACAGGTTAGAAACACAGGCTGCACACACACATTGCTTTGTTATGATGCTTTATCGATAAACACACAAATAACTACAATGGAATTCAACAGAACAGAGACCCTCTCCAGCTTCTTTAATTCAAATTATTGGGTCACTTCTGGGTCAAATTATGGGTTTATTTCACTGCAGCGCCATCTGCTGGCTCTGGTGCATCACTGCGGCACTAGGCCTTAATACAAGTGGACCGTAACAGTGAAAAGTTTAGCACCTCTAATCTGATCTGCACCAACATGTAACATGTTCTTCATTGGCCCATGTGGCACCCATTGCAAAGTTGCAATGCAGATGGTGGCCAACCTCTAAGACAGAATGTGGGGAGTTTTTAGTTTTAGAAGTTCTGTTCCAGGGTCAAACTGTCATTATAATAATCTCTTATGTGGAATTAGGTTGAATTCATGGTTTTATAGCTGTCATTGCAATAAAAAAACAAAACACGCTTCTGGAGTAAATCAAAAAGATGCTAATGAAAATAAATAAATAAATAAAATAAAATAAAATATGCTAATGAGCTGTAGTCTCATATCATTTTAGAGTAGGAAGAGGATTCACATGGCCCCATTTGTTGTGGTTTACCTGACATGTGAAACGTGACAAATCGGGGGGGTTGCACTATTCACTTCAGCCACCAGGTGATGTTGAATATCTTAAAATTTGATATATGGAAATTCCAACTTTGACCACAGCGTTAGTTGCTATGTAGAGTGGAGCTTTCCATCACTTTCAGCAGACTGCATTGCAAAATAATAAACCTCCCACCTTCTTCTTATGCCAAAGCCACCCAGGAATGGGGCCATATGAATCCCTTACCTACTGCATGTCTTGCTTGTGCAGTGTCATGGTTGACTTTTGGTTTACCTTTTGTTTTGTTTTCGCCCAAGTTAAATGCTAAACAGGGATGAGTGCTTGATGCTTGATGTTGTCTTGACCGCTCGTAATCCTCAAACTAAAATATCAGCGCCGCTCTCAATGTTGAACTGTCACTCTTTGGGGTAGGCAGGGAAACCTCCGGAGCTAAACCCAGAGACCGAAGAGAGTCTTCCATCTCGTCGCTCGCCCGAGGGCCCAGACCCTCCGGTTCTGACTGAAGTCACACCTTCTGCTGCTAGGGAATATCCTGCGGACCTGGAGTCTGTGGTGAAAAAGATGGATCAGGGTCGCTACAAGTCTGTGGTAAGCATGTTCTCCTTTATTTGTATTTGCACTCTGGGCACTCCATTGTAAATCCATATATCATTATTACCATTGCATTCATGGCTATGACTGTGTCCTAACCTAACTAAAATCAATTAATATTTCTTTATTTTTTTAATAAATATATACGGAAAATATGAAAAATATTTTTTTTACCACTGATATTACAGCAATCTAAAAACAATAATAATGTACTTTCCAAATACTGAAAGACGCCACAAACATAGTCGACTCGCTCGGTGGATAACTTTATTTTTACGTGCGTTGTTGTTTACATACTCAGAATGTAATTTTTAGTTGAATAAACAGAACAGCACGCTTTGTCTTTAAAAATGAGAGCATAACAAATCTATAAATATCTCCCTCTTGATATTTTCACATAGCACATCTTGCAGTCCACAGGCCGGTATGAGATTCTGCCGGTAAAATAACCTTCAGCAAGAATATCACGGTTTCACGGTATCATGTTAACCCTAACCCATTATTACAGCTCTAAAATGTGTTATTTTGAAGCGTCTTAATTGAAAAGAGAAAATGAAATTCATTTTAAACAATCTAGTACAACATGATGAACGTGGAACATATGTATTTAAAATATGAAACAAAATATAACTGAATTATTTCTAAAATAACAAAGTGCTGTCCTCAATGCAGTCTAATGTTGCTAAACCAACAACATTAATATATTCTTTTTGTAAAAAAATGCAATCACTAATTGGCTCAAGAAGATTACAACATAAATAATTGATAAAAAGACACTACTTTGTAATATTTTAAAAATAAATAAAAGTAGGCAGAAGCTTAAAACTTAATCTGAACATGTTTTGAGAGACTTGCTCACAACTTGTCAACAAGAGTTTGTTTATTAGTGTAGTTATTGATGTGTTTATTTGATGAGTTTTGATGCTGCCCAATTGTAACTTTATTTTAGCATTAAAATACATTATGCCTTTTCTATTCTTTGCGTCATTCTAGCTAGCTGGTGTTAGCCATTTTAGAATGCCAAACCTTCCTCAGTAACAAGTTAGTATTTGTGTCACTAATGCCAGATGCAAAGTGTAACAGTTGAATATAGCGATGGTTGGTGATCACCTAGATGTACTGTCATGTTTGATGTCAATCAATCAATCAATCAATGTTTATTTATATAGCCCTAAATCACAAGTGTCTCAAAGGGCTGCACAAGCCACAACGACATCCTCGGTACAGAGCCCACATAAGGGCAAGGAAAAACTCACCCCAGTGGGACGTCGATGTGAATGACTATGAGAAACCTTGGAGAGGACCGCATATGTGGGTAACCCCCCCCCCCTCTAGGGGAGACCGGATGCAATGGATGTCGAGTGGGTCTGACATAATATTGTGAGAGTCCAGTCCATAGTGGATCCAACATAATAGTAAGAGTCCAGTCCATAGTGGGGCCAGCAGGAGACCATCCCGAGCGGAGACGAGTCAGCAGCGCAGAGATGTTCCCAACCGATGCACAGGCGAGCGGTCCACCCCGGGTCCCGACTCTGGACAGCCAGCATTTCATCCATGGCCACCGGACCTGTGCCCCCCCCCCCCCCCCCCCCCCCCCCCCCCCCCCCCCCCCCCCCCCCCCCCCCCCCCCCCCAGAGGAGAAAAGAAACGGCAGATCAACTGGTCTAAAAAGGGGGTCTATTTAAAGGCTAGAGTATACAAATGAGTTTTAAGATGGGACTTAAATGCTTCTACTGAGGTAGCATCTCTAATTGTTACCGGATGTGTTGCCTTTTTTTTCTTAAGTCATTTTAAACGGAGGGAAAGGTCGAGGGCACTGGCCCATGCCTACCGCACACATGTTGCTTCCTGCTTGCGTCATCACAAAATCTGGTTTGAGTGATAAGTCTTTTCGCTGGCCAAAAATTCCACAAATTTTTATCCTTTTTTTCCAGCTGGACTTCAGCGACGACATTGCACGAATCATTCAGACAGCCATTAACAGTGATGGTGGTCAGCCTGAGAGCAGAAGGGCTAACAGCATGGTCAAGTCTTACTTCATCCGGGTAAGTCTGTTATCTAAGGGGTTCTTAACCTTTTTGACCTTGGGATCCAACTTTTCCACTACAGAGGGGCCCGAGTCCCTCTAAAAAAATAACATTGAATTAGTAATCTTACTGTTGATTTTAATCATATTTAATAATTATATTTAACCTATTTACATCTTTACAGGATAAACCTTGTCAAATTATATGAAAGCATGTGTTGATCACAAAATTTAGGTCAGGCTGACTACAAAAATAAATACTGATCACATATACTGCAAAATAAAGTCATACAAACTGATGAAAAATACTTGTAAATACAACTATGCTGTGCTAAAATAAACAAATTCTAACTAAATTAGTAATAAATAATAAAGACTGTATTTTCCCGACTATAAACATCTACTTTTTTCCGAACCCTGCGGCTTATGCAAAGGTGCAGCAAATCTTTGGATTTTTCTTTACTAACGGATAATTTATGGAATGGATTGAGTAAAGAAATCAAACAATGTACTAAAATGATCCACTTTAAGAAACTGTTTAAACTCAAAGTGCTTACAAAGTACAGGAAAGAAGAATCCTGATACACATCTTTAACTTTATTAAAAAAGGACACAATCTTATTCATCTCATAAAGGATGAATAAAGACATCATTGTCTTTTCTGTTTTGTTAGATAGTCGTTTTACTGCCCACTTACAGGCACCGTTTCATCAATCAATCAATCAATCAATCAATCAATCAATCAATGTTTACTTATATAGCCCTAAATCACGGGTGTCTCAAAGGGCTGTACAAGCCACAACGACATCCTCAGCTCAGATCTCACATCAGGTCAAGAAAAAAAACTCAACCCAATGGGATAACAATGAGAAACCTTGGAGGGGACCGCAGACCTGTGCAATGGATGTTGAGTGGATCTAGCAAAATATTGTGAGAGTCCAGTCCATAGTGGATCTAACATAATAGTGGGAGTCCAGTCCATAGTGGATCTAACATAATAGTGAGAGTCCAGTCCATAGTGGATGTAACATAATAGTGTGAGAGTCCAGTCCATAGTGGGGCCAGCAGGAGATCATCTCGAGTGGAGACAGGTCAGCAGCGCAGAGACGTCCCCAACTGATGCACAGATGAGTGGTCCACCCTGGGTCCCGACTTTGGACAGCTAGTACATCATCTGTGGTCACCGAAGGAGAGGGGGGCAGAGCAGAAAAGAAACGGCAGATCAACTGGTCTAAAAGGGGGGTCTATTTAAAGGCTAGAGTATACAATGGAAACAATTAAGGTATGTTTATAAACGTTTACAAAAGCTTTCTATGTAAATACCTCATTTCACAACGTACCGTATCTGCGGCTTATAGGCCGGTGCAACTAATATGAAAAATATTTTTTCCCCCCTAAAATTTAGTGGGTGCGGGAAATATGGTCTGTTTCTTAAATAAACTGATTATAAAATTAAAGTGCAAATGAAAATACAGACTGCTATGAGGTGGCGACTTGTCCAGGGTCTACCCCGCCCGCCCGAATGCAGCTGAGATAGGCTCCAGCACCCCCCACCACCCAAAAGGGACAAGCGGTAGAAAATGGATAGATGGATAAAAATACAGGTTCACCGCTTAATTTTTTAGCTTAAAAAACGTAGCTATGACTTTAGCTACAGACGTCTTCCTTTTGTTTAATATTGTCATTACTGCCACAAGTGGTGGAAAAGTGTATTACAACTGAGTACAGCTGCAGCCAATACGGATTACCGGTACATCTGAAAAACAAAAACTTTTTGGTGGGCCAGCAAAGGGTTAAGAAACACTCTTATCATACTGCAAAAGAACATTCAGTACATGTCACATCATTAATAATTATGACTGTTATTCATTCATGTTCTTCCTGAGGCCAAAAGCATCATCGGTGTTGAATGTTCTGTTTCAGCAAATGGACCGAATATTTCCCTGGTTCAAAGTGAAAGAGTCGAGTGTCTGGGAACAAGCAAAAGTCTGCGCCAAGTGAGTATTTACAACCAAGTGTACTTAGTGACTGACTCATTGCAGCCCTCTTCCACTGGTGGGTACAATCAAATCATTTCATCCTTGGAAGTCGTAGATTTTTTTTTTTAATCCTAATTTTTGTTTACAGTTTTACAGCAGGAATTTGGCTTTTTAATATTGTAATGGGAGCCTTTCTCTGAAATGTGGAGGTCTGTAATTATTGAAGGCAAAGAGGCGGTTTCTCTGGGAGACGCTGTTTTTACCGTCATCGCGTCATGTGTGTGGTGGCAGTTGGCAGCCAGAAAGCGGTGGACTAATATTTATAGAATGTATTGGTTGAGTTTAGCAACCTTCCTCGGTTTAGACAAAAGTATTATAACACACGTAATCAATTAACCAGAAGTTTAATCTTCAAATATTTCCTGTAAAAGAAGCACCAACTCCAGCTTTTCCTCCATTTTCACAGTCTGGTGCAGTGGTCCAAGACTTTTGTGTATATGTAGTGGAAACGTGGAAACAAGAGCAAAGGGAAAATGAGGAGTTCGGCTTGTTCAGCCCTTAAGTCAAGAGAGAATCGACTTAAATGAGTGGCGCAGGACAAACAAGTGGATCTCTCTTTGGACTCTTGTCCCAATTAAAGCCTCTGTCAAGTCTTAGTGTGCGGGTAATGAAATTGATTTCACTGCGAATTTACTGTGCTCACAGAAAAGAAATGGCTAAAAGGCAAAGGGAAGATAAGAAAGTTTGCGTTTTAAAAACCCTCAGGCGAGGAGCCCTGATAGGAATCAAGGTTTGAATGATGTGGAAAATGTTAGCACTTTGTGATGTAATTCTGGCCATGACGCATGTTGTTTCGTTTCTACTCGTGTTGCTTTGCTCTGGTCCACAAAATAATACAGCTGTACCTAGTTATTGGAAAATCCAAGTTGTTGAGTTTATTAGAGAACATACAGTAAACGATATTTAAACTGTCATACAAGTGTAAACATAAGCTAACCACACACTGTTTCGTGAAAGCAGAACTGTTTTTCTTTTTTTTTTTTTCAGACAAGCTGTGAAGCCCATGTCCCGCCTCCCGTCAAATATCAACTGACATTTAATCCTGCTAATGAAATGATGATCACCCTCTGAATTTTTGTTCAAGTACTTTATTGACTTGAGTGAATAAAACAACAGGAGGGAATCAATATAATAAATCCGCCATTTACCTCTCCTGAACAAGTAGATTTTTTTTGGAGTAGATTGTAGGTGTTTAATGTGGAGTGTATTGATGGCAGAAGGCAGCTATTGATGAATGCCCACGCTGTGAATCCCTAATGAGAATGATGGTATTGAATAAATGATGCTCTTGGTAGAGACGTCTGTAGGCATGAATATTCATACCTCATAAAGCCATACAATGCGCACTCTTTCACACGTTCTCGCTTAATCACCCCAAACACTCAGCGCTCTCCTTGGAGCTCTCAGCTTTCCCAGACCCATTTATTATTTATTATTTGCTTTGCCTGGTTTCCGAGCTTGGTTGAGCGGTGAAGCGGCACAGTGTCACGTGACACCGGGGAACTCTGATGCATGTTTGTGGCCTTATTGTGGTGCCTTTGACAGGCTGCTCCATTTCACAGTGTCACAACGAACGCATCACGGGGAACCTTTAACCTTTTTTAACCACTTTAACTTGAAAAGCAAACATTTGCTTCTTGAATCCTGCACAGAAGTACAGTAGAAGATTAGTGTGCATTGTCCAAATCGATGTTGATTTACTATAGTTAAAATGTATTTAAAGAGTGCCTTCACAATTATTTATTTTGTTATTTAGATATTTTTGGACACTGTGTCCACTAGTCCTAATGTTGACTTGTATGTGTTGTGTTGTCCTCAGCAGTGGTCTCCTCCCCAATGCTGTTTTGCCCCCGTCTTTGGACCACAACTACGCTCAGTGGCAGGAGAGACAGGGACTGTCCCGCTCTGAGCACCCGCACCTCATCAAGAACATCATTCCAGCTCCCTGCCCCAAGACCCCCTGTGAACCAGACTCGCGAGCCACCACTCCTCAACACCCTCCATCTTTACCACCGCCACCTCCACTCATACCAGGTAAGTCCTGGTATAAGTCCACCATACCGGCCCCTGAGTTTGATTCAGAACCTGGGAGACAAACATTTTTGCAGCTAATGACTAAAACAGCCGAGTGCTCCTGTTGTAGAGGCACTTGGACCACTGTAAACACATTGGCAGAGCCTTGCATTGACATTTTAACCTTGCTAGAAAACATAGAACACTGTTTTCATGCACTAAATCAGTCTGATTCGTCAAGTAATTTGGTTTCCATGCGCTAGATTTGTTCTCATGCAAATGGGGTGTGATTGTGCTCGTAGCTTGTTTAGCTACGGTATGTGGGAATGTCAAAAGAAGAAAGGAATACAGTAGTGATGTGCCACACCACTAATTTTATTTCCGATCTGATACAGAGTAAAATTCAGGCTGGTTTTGGCGATACCGATCCAATACCGATACTTTGTGCAAATATATCTAAAATTTTAAAAGTTGTGTGTTTTCAAATATTAACATAAAAAATAACAGTAAAAATGTAAGAAAAAAAGAGCAAAAAATCGGAATGTAGAAAGAAAAAGCTGAAATTTTAAAACTAATAACTATTATCAATATACTTAGTCTGTTTTTAGCAATTAAAAAAAAAAGGTTATAGACACTCCTGAACTTAATTAGAAGCTCTCAAAATAAAAATAAAATATACTTTAGTACAAAGTTTAGTTAAATATTTAGATAAAAAATAAAATAATACTTACGAATGGTTTGAGCTCTCGGCAATAAGAAATACCCAAAGCCTCTCAAGTTATAAGACGAGTGCAGGCTCATAACTTGAGAGGCTTTGGATATTTCTTATTGCCGAGAGCTCAAACCACTCGTAAACGTTTTTGTGTGTCTGTATGCGGAGTAAAACTATGGAACAAACTGGACTTACAACACAAGCAATGCCAAACTATTAATCGATTTAAACTATTATACAAACATGGGGTCTGGTTCAAATATAGAGATGAGGGTCTTTAATTTGACCTGCTGCTGTACTCTGTCTCAAAGTTTTAACATGTGCTCAATGTTTCCTTAACATTATTGCTATGTTGTCTATTACCATTATTGCTATGTTGTCTATTACCATTGTTGGTATATTCATTATTCCTACATTGTTGATACAAATTATTGTAACAGTGTAATAATTATTGTTACCTGTGGTAATGCCACTATGATACAACATCTGTATTACAATCCTTGAACAAAGTAAGAGGGAAACTCATGTGAATAATCACTGAAAGGAGAACTGGGGGTGGGATTAAATAAATTATCTTCTTCCCACTCCCTTTCAGGCAAAACTGGACAATCATGCACTATATTAATTTATATTATGTGTTGTCAACTTGTACTTCTTTATGTCATTGCCTGAAATAAATAAATAAATAAAAAAAAGAAAAGAAAAATTAATACTAGTTTACAAAGTAATCAATTTGAAACATTTCAACACTTATAAACATTTTAAAATATGTAACTGAACATTAATATTTTTGTACTGGCAGAATTTTTGACACTAGGTTATGCAGTTACACAATTGTATTATTAGTATTTTTTTTCTATTTTTACATTGAAAAAAACAGTAAAAATGTAAGAAAAAAGTTTTTAAAAAATCGGTATTTAATGAGAAAAAGCTGAAATGTTCTAAGTAATAAATAATAACATACTTATTTGTCACCTATAATATAAAGCTGACACAATATCTGTTTTTAGCATTTTTTTAAATAAAAAAATATCAATATGGCCCCTGGATACTTTGACTTTTAAGTATGTGGCCCTTGGTTGAAAAAGTTTGGACACCCCTAAACTAAAGTATCGATATTTTGATTTGAGTATCGATATGAGAGCATAAAGATCCGGAATCGGCGTAACCGATATTTCTGTATCGATCCGCACATCACTAGAAGAGAATGCAACATGGAAGAGCTACAACTTTCCACTACTATTTGGTGTGGTTGGTAATGTTTTAATGGGTTTATTTATTATGATCATCAGAGATTTACAAAAAGATTATAAGACTATTTTGGTGAACTGCTTGGACTATTTACTGTTGAATACAAACTACACAGTGAATTATTTTTAATTGCTGGTTTACATGTCAGTAGTTTTGTGTAAATTGTTGTATTTAGACGTTTAAGTCTTACGTCACTACATAAAGTATGAATGCCAATGTTGTGGAGGATCTGAATGAATTAGATCGACGGTGTCTTGAAGTCATGTGATCTACCACTATTAATTATTGTTGTCTACGGACTAACAAAATATACACATTATTTTTATTCATTTTTATTATTTTCAAGGTTTTTCTCCACCAGTCTCTCCTCGTGCTGGCGTCAAGTTAAGTATTAAGTGTTTTTTGGACAACGTTCTTCTTTGCTTGTGAGAGTAAAGAGTGGCGTGTTGGGGGAAATTACGTTGTTGCAGTGCAGGTTTTTACATACAGTAGCAGAAGTAAAACATAATGAACTACAAAAAAAATAACAATACATACTACATATTGCGCACTAATAAGTATAGAGACAAGATCAAATAAAACAAAAAACACTAACATACGTATTGCACACCAAGAAAAAGTAATCACATTAGTGCATTGTAGAGTCTTATGGCTGTGGGGACAAAGGACATGCGGTAGCGCTTCTTCTTGCACTGTGGTTGTAATGTCTTGGTCCTTCAGAGATTGGCGCACTGATGACACCTACATGCCAGACAAAACTGGTTTCCAATCGCATAATTTAGCTGTATTATTTTCAAAAACTAAACACAATCAGATTAAGGTGTTTCCATGTGTGTATGGAATCTTTTTTTGAGCTGAATTATTTGAGAAATTAGACTAATTTAGTGCATGGAAACATACTGACTGGGGTTTAAACTAGTGATTTACTTGACTGAACGTCCTTCAACACACCCCTTTAAGTCCTCTCCCTTTTGGCAGTTATACATTTATTTTGTAATGTGATTTATGTAACTAAGGTGCAGTCAGTATTCACTTGTTCAACTTCCTTAGTTGTACTAGTGGTGTTCTTCAAGGTTCCTCTCTTTTTCATCATTTGGTTTTTTCAACTGGTGGCCCGCGAGTTCAGTTGAAAAAAAACTTGTGAGAAACTCACATTTTTTCAGCAGATTCTTAAGAACATTACATCAAAGAGATGTTCTTTAACTGGCTTTTTTGCAGATGGTCTTTAAAACAGCAGAGCGCTCCTCTAACGCTGACAAAATAAATAGACCAAAATCAAATAGAGCTTGTTCTCCGGAATATACAAAATAGTAAAGGGAAAATCCGGCCTATTGGTCCTTAGCTTTCTGAAAATGTGGCCCCAGAAAAAATTTAGTTTAATATCCCTTTGTAACACACTTACATAGCGTCACTTCCTAAAGTCCCATCACATCAATGGTACTGCTTGCTGTCTGTGCAGATTGTGAAGACATCCCAGAGCGTCCTCCTCCACCAGGCCTGAGTGATAACAGGCAATGTGCACTGTGTCTAAAATACGGAGACGAGAACACACACGTGAGTAAACTGGCTTTGTTTGGATTCAGAGCGCACACGAAGTTGGATGTGTCATGCGTGACGTGTCCATTATGATCCAGAAGGGGGGCAGGTTGCTGTACATGGGTCAGAACGAGTGGACGCACGTCAACTGTGCACTGTGGTCAGCTGAGGTGTTTGAGGACGACTACGGCTCGCTGAAAAATGTACACACGGCGGTTCTCAGGGGGAAAAAGTTGGTAAGACACAAGCTTATACTGTATGGAATATACATCGGTGGGTACAGTTTTGGGAGAAAGAAAATCTGACATTTTTGACGCCCTCTATGGGTTGTGCTCAAAATACTTTGGAAGACACGCTAGCACACTTGTAATTAGGGGTGTCCCGATAGAATTTTTGCACTTCCAATACGATAACGATATTGGAGTCTTGAGTATTGAATCGATACTGATATTGATCTGATATGATATCACCTTGAATTATACATACTTTAATTATTTCGTAGTCTGCAATGTTAGAAAAGGCTTGATCAAAGAACAATGGTGTATGAAAAACACTAACCTATTAATTATCTGGAATGGACTTATGCTGTCTTTAAATTGAGATGGAGTGGCAATTGTTCTTTTGGCGACACCTAGTGGCCGCAATAATTCATTAACTTAAGCTCATGAGGCAGCAAGTTGAACAATGTGGACACATTTATTACTGGATACTTTCTACTACGCTTCTGCTTTTGAATCTGTAAGTAATATGCAACTACTTGACTCTTGTTTAAATTGACATATGTGATGTTTTAGAGGGCACTTATTATGTATGTCTATGTTGTGTGCTTACCTGTTATGTAGCTGCTGGCCTATAGCTTACAGCGCATGTTTAGCTTTTGTAAATGATTTCACTAAAATCAAAGAAAACACCAACCTTGTTTGTTTTTTTGAGGACATTTAGCTGGTAACTGTCTTTCCATTTTTGTACAAGTAAATGCGCTGCAGGACTGCTTGTATGGAAGCTTATATTGGACATTTTAGATGCAAGCCAAAATAATCCAATACTTTATTATGATATCGGACCGGCACACACCTACATGTAATACAGATATTTTTAAAGCTTTAGGAAGCATTAAACAAATGCTTAATGAGTGATGGACAATTAGTCCCTAGGTCCCTTTATTCGATGCAATAGAGGATCAATTTGGACTGTCAGAAAGGGAATGTAATAATAGTGTATATGTGTATTGAGGTGGTAGTTTGCAGAAGTAAAATACTGCACTCCATCTGACTGAGAGATGTTTTTATATATTTCCAAGAGTTACACTATTTGCATGACTCCAACCACAATAATATATTTATTTAAATAAAAACTGAACTAATGTAAAGGCAAAATATTTAAGTATAACTCTTTAACTACTCGATCTCATTATACTCTAAAAGGGGCCCCCCAGTGTAGCATTAATAGATGCTTCTCTGCAAATCTTAAGCCCTAATTTTCCCTGTGCGCCTCTTCACAGCGCTGTGAGACGTGTCAACAGCCGGGAGCCACAGTGGGTTGCTGCTTCGCATCTTGCACCAGCAACTACCACTTCATGTGTGCCCGTCATTGCCACTGCGTCTTTCTGGAGGACAAGAAGGTCTACTGTCCTAAGCACAAGGAACTCATTAAAGGAGAAGTAAGACAATCCATTTTCAATATGCATTGTTCAATCTTCAGTTACAAATATGCATTCAAAGCATCGTCCTTTTCTCATTATCTTATCCATGTTTTATTTATCTTGCTCACCCCCTAGGTAGTGTCTGGCTTTGAGGTGGCTCGCAGGGTACTAGTTGACCTAGAGGGGATGAGTGTGAAGAGGAAATGGTTGTCAGGACTGGAGCCAGAAAATGTCCACATGATGATAGGTAGAGTGAGTGATGCCAGTGCGGATCTTTCTCTCCAAGCCTTCATGTCTGATTCGATGACTTTTCACTACTGCATTAGGCTCCATGGCCATTGACTGTTTGGGTATACTGACTGAACTTTCAGACTGCGATCGCCAACTGTTTCCCCTTGGATACCAGTAAGTGTTCATTGTCTTTTAAACTTATGTAGTTATTTGTGCAGGACTACTGGCTAACCAGCTAACAAACAAACCATATTTTCATAACAATGACTGTTGCAAATTAGACACAGCCTAAAATCTATATTGCGATACATATAGCAGCTTTCTGCGATAATGCAGTATATATTACAGTGCTGTACAGAGCAATAAATGTAATCACAAATGCAACTAAAAACACATTGTGCGAGTTAAAATAAAAATTTGCAAATTGCTTCTAAAATAAATACATCCAAATTTGATAAAACTTCAGTGAAGTGTATTGCATGTTAGAAATAAATTTAAACCATAGCTTTTGAAAAATTGGACTGTGCAAGTGTTGATCCCTCGCGCTGAGAAGCCCCCCACCCCTTGCACAATGCACAGTTTTAAAATCAAGGCATGGTGGAGATATTTAATTACGTCAACGGATATTTCCGTTTATGGGCCAAACTATATCGAGATATGAGTTTTGATCCATATCGCCCAGACCTACACTCGTGTTAGGGACAGTGCTAGCAGTTTATGGATGTTTTCTTTGTCTAATTGAGCGTTACAGTAGGCCTTATGATAGCAATGTGTTTATATTTTAAGTGCACATGTGTACCTTGTTTGAGTGGTAATAATAAAATTGTGATATTTAAGACATTTCATTTTGCTACAAAAACAATTTTGTGCTACTATTTTTTTTTTCATTTAGTAGTACTGGTGCTACTAGTGAAAAAGCTAAGCGTACAGCACTGCATTACAATTAGGAATGCAACGGCACATGGTAAAACACCAGATAGGTTTGTCCTGCACCGGACAATCGGCCCTAATGGACCGCGTTTTTTTCGGCTTTGTAATTCATTTTGTGGTATATGTGTGCCGTATTGTGGGTTACCTGTTCCATTGCACCCCTAATCACAATATAATACAATTTCGAAATAGGTTATATAAGCTCTTAATTTGTCTTATATTACATAGTGCATAATTTTTGGCTGTTTTATTTTCAAAATTTTCATTAATCTACTTGCTAATTTACAGTTAATATCTGGTTACTTTCTGTAATAACATGGTTCTACCTATACTGCAATACATACTGTTATAAGCAATTATATTTTGTTGTTTGGATACTTTACATTAATTTTGGGCAATAATACAAATTTTGGTATCAATCCAATGGCCAAGTACACCGTCGTGAGACAAGTTAGAGAACTGTTAGTGTTGTTGCAGTATTGTATACCAATGTTTGTACTTAAAATATTCACAATCATTGAATGATTACATTTTGATCACAATTATAATCAGACAAAAACACAGAATGGCAGGGTAACAAATCCATTAAAATATTTTAATTGTTTCATTATATTGGCACTGTTTTTAAATCCTTTTGAGTTTTGCCCTTAAAAACCTCCATCCATTCATTTTGGGTGCTGGAGCCTATCTCAGCTGCATTCGGGCAGAAGGCGGGGTACACCCTGGACAAATCGCCACTTAAAAATGTATTTCCTGAAATTGTAAACACTAACAAAAATGACAAATAATTTTTTGATTATAAAAAATATCAATCTGACAACTGTAGTATCGACCATATACTGATACTATACTTGTTATATATTGATCCGCCCACCTCTGTTTACGTTCAATAGCTCTAGCTTGCGGTTACGGTGTGTACTGTAGCATGTTTAGATATTCCTCGTCTTCCAGTGATAATGTTACTTGTAAGAAACAGTTTATTTGCTGCCATTGAGGCGAGGATTGCTGACTTAACTTGTGGCTTTGCGCTGTGGAAGGACGGACGTTAGCCGCTCGCGACAAAACTTCAGTACACTGAGGACGTGTTTGTTCGCTTGTCGCTTTCAAATTTGCGTGACACCGCTAGAATGTGTCATCAACATGTATTATAATGATAAAACGATAGTATTGAAAGCTTTGTCGTTGGCCAAATTTATATCATGTATATTGTAGGGCTGCAGTTGCTGGGTAAAATCTTTGCGGGAATGAGGATGTTCTAAAAATGTTGGACTAAAAAACACAATTGTTAAAGGTAAATTATTTTTAAGTAGCTGCAGATGTTTAAAATGTCCTTTTAAACTAGCAATTTTGTTCTTTTGTGTTTTTGTTATTAGCTAAAGGTTTGTTTTAAAGAAGATTGAAGATAATACTTTACTATTTTTATAGTAATAGTTTAAAGACTATCTATGCATGAAACTGTAAAATGTCAACAAAAGGTTACTCGTGTTAAGTATTTGTTTCAATAAAACAACTTGACACACATATATGGCTTTCCGGAAAAAATATCGGGATATGTATTGTATATTGCTAATCAGGCAAAATATATCAGGATATGAGTTTTGGTCCATATTGCCCAGCCCTGGTATATCATCTATACCCTATTTCAAATATGAGCATAATGGTTTTAGTTTGAAAATAGCAGAAAAGCTTCAGAACATTTTTAACATCAACCTCCGTCCTCCCCCAGGTGTTCGAGGGTATATTGGAGTACCTTGGATGCTCGAAAGCGTTGCATGTACACTTGTAGGATCCTGGTGTGTCACCCTCCTGTGGGAGAGGCTGCACTGAAGAGCATGGTGGCTTCTGAGGAGAATCACACAATCGCACACAGCCCACCTCCCATACAAGGTATCGCACAATGTTTGCGTTGGACTGTCACAGCACGAATGAAATGTCTGACCAGTGTGCTGTCGATGTCTGTTTCAAGACTTTCCTGATCCCTTTGAGTCACAGAGGCGCTCCGACACGCTTTACCCTGCAAACACCCCCAAGCTCAGGGTCTACACCAGGAACCGGCACCCTAGCTACCCACCTGCCACCCAAAGCTTGCAAGGCCATAGTCCAATGCCATCTCCAGGTACAAAAGTGCACTATGAAGATCACATTATTAGAACGTGAAAATGTACTTCATGCTTTGTGAGTCAAATATGGATCATTAGCAATCAATAATTGATTTTCTCTGTAGGAGGTTCCTCTCAGCTCCAAAGTCATGTCATGGCCGCAGGAGAGTCACCATTGGACCCTCGGAATGTTGATTCACGGCACTACAACTCCCCTACACTCCCCCTTCCTCCGCAGCAGCTGCACAAGGAGAGGCGGGTGAAATCACTCCCTCAGATTTTGCCACGGCCCCTTACTTCACCCCCTCCGCTTATCTCCTCACCCATCAGAGACCCTGAAAAGGCTAAACACTTTGTCAAGAACGACAAAAGGTGCAGACTGTTGACAGCAGACAGGAATAAACAACAAGGATCCAGGAAAGCAGACAAGGTTAAGACATTAAGTCGAGATCAGTCGGACATAAGTGAATCAACAGCCAAAGAACAAGAAAAATGGAGACCAGGCATTAAAGAATCAGAGAGAGGCAGAACTCTGGGAAAAGACTCATTGGGAGATTCAGAGAAGGTGCGACAAATAAACCAAGACTCTGAAAAAGGAAGACCGGTCAGCAGAGAGTCAAACAGCAAAGACGCAGATAGCAACAAATCATCCTTAAGAGATTCCAACATGAAGGATATCGAAAAAGCAAGATCTGTCAGCAAGGATTCTGAGAAACATCGACTACTTAATAGGGAATCAGGAAAAGACAGACCATCCAGCAGAGACTCTGAAAAGTCGAGACCTCCCTCAAGGGACTCCAGTCATAGAAGCACCGAGAGAAATAAAGACTTAGGGAAAGAGATTGACCCTGGCAGCCAGTCTAAGCAGAGTGCAGGCGAGAGTAAGAACGCCAGGCTGCCACCTGCTGGCTCGGGTCAATCCTCTCCTCCTGTGGGCACCGCTGTACTCTCCAGTCAGCAAAGAAGTGGCAGCACCAAGCAGGCCGACCGGCACAGCAAACCTGGAAGCAAAGAGCAGAATGTCTCTGAAAGCCCCAGTGCTCACAAGTCCACCTCTAACATCAAGACCAGCTCAGAGAAAGAGAGCATTGGAAGCTTAGCGCCATCTTCACTCTTCAACGACTCCCATGTAGGGAAATCCAGCTCCCCGACTGCTACGTGGAAATCAAATGATTATTCATCAGGTCCAGCTGCAGAAGCGGCCATGAAACCTCTTTGGCCATCCAGGACAGCAGCAGATGATGACCTTGTCAAACCAAGCTCCATACACCTGGTGACCCCGGCTGCAGCCTCAGCTGCCAAAAACAAGCTTTCCAAAGTCAAGGCAGGAGGCAACAGAGACGTGTCCAAAAGTCGGGAGAAAGGTCTCCAAAACAGCAAGAATGACAGCAAATCCCCGCTCTTAAACAATAACGCTAAAGCTCCTGGCACAACAAATCACAACAACAGCAATAGTAAAATTCCGATGCTTGCAAGCGGCACTAAAAGTAATTGCAAGGCTCAGGGGGAGAGGCCGGAGAACCTGGGATCTAACAGGTTGTTTTCAAAAGGCAGAGAAATTTTCAGCTCCAGTGTGGACAACTTCCAAGGGATAAAGACATCTTCCCAGTTCCACGTCAAACCAACTATGAAGCAGCTGGTGTTGTCTAACAGGGAAAAGAAGAAATCTGTAAAAACCTCCAATGCACCACTGAAGCCCAACATGAAGAGCGACCCTAACGGCACCAGCGGCATGGATGGTATTTCTTCCTCCTGTCCCACCACAACTACCTCTTCGGCTTCTCCTGCTGGACAGGAGGCCCGTTTCTGTGCCCGCTCTGCTCTCTTCTCCTCACCCTCTGCCAGCAGCAGTGACAGCTCAGAGTCTGATCTCCAAACTCAAACAGAGGAGGAGGACCATAAACATCACCCATGCGGCGAACTCCGAGACCACCGCGGACTCCTTGCTCAAGGCACTGAAGATGAGGCAGACGGCCCCGATGGTTACCACGACAGAAGTATGGACGACGCGCATCACGAGGACGACAGTGACGGCTCGGGGTCGGCAAAGCGTCGCTACCCTCGACGCAGTGCTCGCGCACGCTCTAACATGTTCTTTGGACTTACACCTTTCTACGGGGTCCGCTCCTATGGGGAGGAAGACCTTCCTTTCTATGGCAGCGGGGATGCATCCGGCACCATGGTTAAGAGGAGGACTGGCAAAAAGTCAGCTGAGGGGCAGGTGGACGGCGCGGATGACATGAGCACATCCTCTTCATCGGGGGACAGTGGAGACGAAGAGGACGGGTGTATGAGCCAGAGAGTCAAGGACCCTTATTACTATAACTTCACAAGGACAATAATCAACCCAGGAGAGGGCCTGCCATCTATAGAAGGACTGGATCAGTGTCTGGGACGTGGCTCGCAGCTGCAGCGCTTTCTGAAAGATGAAGAACAGCAGCAGCAGAGGGTGCAAGGGAAAAATGACGAGGACTTGCTCAATGCACTGTAAGTACATAATATTCTTTTACACTCACTTGGTGACTGCATTCATGCCACTATTCATCTGACACACGTCCATCATGCACGCTGCTAATGTGAAGACAGCCAATTAATACATCAGGTGCGCACAATGTGATGTTTGGAGCGGATAATCAACAATTGGGATCAAATTTCACAAAATAGTCCCGTTGGTCTAGATTAGCCATTGGTTTATCAATTATGCTGACTTTAAGTTTAAAATATCCATGAAGCGGTCGGAAAATTGTGTGAGGAATATTAATAGGAGACTACTAGGCCTGGGATGTTAACACAATTTGCTGGACGATATCTTGACCTACAAATTATTGCCAATAAAATTGTCAGCATTATTTTATGTAATCTACAAGTAATGACCTTTTCCCAGGTTTAATAATGCAAGTTACCCTTTTAAACTCATAAACTTGCATTTTTAATTAGTACTTTTTACCATTTTAATTGGATGATAAAGTACTTTTAATGATCTTAAAATAGGTAAACAAAACAATGGAATTCTCAATCTCTGTTTGCAAAAAGTTTACTTCAATCAATTTTGAACATCTTCAAGTGCATTTTCTTCCCCAGTTGGAAAAACAGGGTCAGGTGTTTTGTTGGGGTTTTTTTCGTCCGTGTTGATTGGCTCATGTTGTTCATTCGGTTTGAAGCCGAAATATTCCCACACCGGACATTTATTTATTTATGTGACAGGGACAGTCAGGACCCGTTCCCCCACCCGAAGGCGTGATTGGGAAGAATGGCTGCCTGGATCTGAACCCGAGCGGTGTTTTGTTATTGGACTTTTGTGCCCGTCACAGATTGTCCATAACAAACACCATGTTCAAACATAAGGGTGTCCATATGTGCACTTGGCACCAGGACACCCTAGGCCGCAGTTCCATGATCGACTTTGTAGTTGTGTCATCGGATTTGCGGCCTCATGTTTTGGACACTCGGGTGAAGAGAGGGGCGGAGCTTTCTACCGATCACCACCTGGTGGTGAGTTGGCTGCGATGGTGGGGGAGGATGCCGGACAGACCTGGCAGGCCCAAACGCATTGTGAGGGTTTGCTGGGAACGTCTGGCAGAGTCTCCTGTCAGAGAGAGTTTCAATTCCCACCTCCGGAAGAACTTTGAACATGTCACGAGGGAGGTGCTGGACATTGAGTCCGAATGGACCATGTTCCGCGCCTCTATTGTCGAGGCGGCTGATTGGAGCTGTGGCCGCAAGGTAGTTGGTGTTTGTCATGGCGGTAATCCTAGAACCCGTTGGTGGACACCGGCGGTGAGGGATGCCGTCAAGCTGAAGAAGGAGTCCTATCGGGTTCTTTTGGCTATTGGGACTCCTGAGGCAGCGGACAGGTACCGACAGGCCAAGCGGTGTGCGGCTTCAGCGGTCGCAGAGGCAAAAACTCGGACATGGGAGGAGTTCGGGAAAGCCATGGAAAACGACTTCCGGACGGCTTCGAAGCAATTCTGGACCACCATCCGCCGCCTCAGGAAGGGGAAGCAGTGCACTATCAACACCGTCTATGGCGAGGATGGTGTTCTGCTGACCTCGACTGCGGATGTTGTGGATCGGTGGAGGGAATACTTCGAAGACCTCCTCAATCCCACCAACACGTCTTCCTATGAGGAAGCAGTGCCTGGGGAGTCTGTGGTGGGCTCTCCTATTTCTGGGGCTGAGGTTGCTGAGGTAGTTAAAAAGCTCCTCGGTGGCAAGGCCCCAGGGGTGGATGAGATCCGCCCGGAGTTCCTTAAGGCTCTGGATGCTGTGGGACTGTCTTGGTTGACAAGACTCTGCAGCATCGCGTGGACATCGGGGGCGGTACCTCTGGATTGGCAGACCGGGGTGGTGGTTCCTCTCTTTAAGAAGGGGAACCGGAGGGTGTGTTCTAACTATCGTGGGATCACACTCCTCAGCCTTCCCGGTCAGGTCTATTCAGGTGTACTGGAGAGGAGGCTACGCCGGATAGTCGAACCTCGGATTCAGGAGGAACAGTGTGGTTTTCGTCCTGGTCGTGGAACTGTGGACCAGCTCTATAATCTCGGCAGGGCCCTTGAGGGTGCATGGGAGTTTGCCCAACCAGTCTACATGTGTTTTGTGGACTTGGAGAAGGCATTCGACCGTGTCCCTCGGGAAGTCCTGTGGGGAGTGCTCAGAGAGTATGGGGTATCGGACTGTCTGATTGTGGCAGTCCGCTCCCTGTATGCTCAGTGCCAGAGCTTGGTCCGCATTGCCGGCAGTAAGTCGGACACGTTTCCAGTGAGGGTTGGACTCCGCCAAGGCTGCCCTTTGTCACCGATTCTGTTCATAACTTTTATGGACAGAATTTCTAAGCGCAGTCAAGGCGTTGAGGGGATCTGGTTTGGTGGCTGCAGGATTAGGTCTCTGCTTTTTGCAGATGATGTGGTCCTGATGGCTTCATCTGGCCAGGATCTTCAGCTCTCACTGGATCGGTTCGCAGCCGAGTGTGAAGCGACTGGGATGAGAATCAGCACCTCCAAGTCCGAGTCCATGGTTCTCTCCCGGAAAAGGGTGGAGTGCCATCTCCGGGTTGGGGAGGAGATCTTGCCCCAAGTGGAGGAGTTCAAGTACCTCGGAGTCTTGTTCACGAGTGAGGGAAGAGTGGATCGTGAGATCGACAGGCGGATCGGTGCAGCGTCTTCAGTAATGCGGACGCTGGAACGATCCGTTGTGGTGAAGAAGGAGCTGAGCCGGAAGGCAAAGCTCTCAATTTACCGGTCGATCTACGTTCCCATCCTCACCTATGGTCATGAGCTTTGGGTTATGACCGAAAGGACAAGATCACGGGTACAAGCGGCCGAAATGAGTTTCCTCCGCCGGGTGGCAGGGCTCTCCCTTAGAGATAGGGTGAGAAGCTCTGTCATCCGGGGGGAGCTCAAAGTAAAGCCGCTGCTCCTCCACATCGAGAGGAGCCAGATGAGGTGGTTCGGGCATCTGGTCAGGATGCCACCCGAACGCCTCCCTAGGGAGGTGTTTAGGGCACGTCCGACCGGTAGGAGGCCGCGGGGAAGACCCAGGACACGTTGGGAAGACTATGTCTCCCGGCTGGCCTGGGAACGCCTCGGGGTCCCACAGGAAGAGCTGGACGAAGTGGCTGGGGAGAGGGAAGTCTGGGCTTCCCTGCTTAGGCTGCTGCCCCCGCGACCCGACCTCGGATAAGCGGAAGAAGATGGATGGATGGATGGAGGGACAGTGTACATTAATAAACATTACTGTAAATGTACCAGAATTAGCCATAAGGCTTTTTACATCCGTTATACCTGGACTGATGTTAAAAATGTTAAACCTAATAGAAATAATAATTTGTGACCATGTGGTTAAGCAGTATGTAAAATGTGACAGGGCCATTGAATGCATGAATAGTCTTGCTGACTGAAAAGATAAGTTCGATCTAATGAACCAGAAATATGCTAAGTTGTATTTGACTTTGCTACAGAAGGTTTTTTTATGTGAGATTTGAATGTCAGTTTTATTTTGTCTTTGCAATCATATTTTTTCCTCCTAATTTTTGTTACTTTACAGTGCTTCTCATTAGCGAGAAGCAACTAGCGAGGTTCTGGATTCGTGCATTCTGTGTGTGTAAGCTAGCGGCCCCGCCTTCGCCCACTGACAAGTTCACTCCGTTCATTTAATTCTGCTATTGAATAAACGCGCTCAGGTGCTGTGAGCGATGCACAGACCTCTTGCACCAAAATTGAAAGCAACAGACTAAGAAAACAAACACACTCGGACATGGCAATTTATCGATGTCAGAAAATTAATCGAGTCCATTTTTATTCATCCTTTTAAAAAAAAAAACTCTGGGGACAGACTTTTCCAATCGTTTCATGATTTTTTCTTTTGTTATAAACGACTAGCAACACATTTAACATCTTTTTTTCGTGTTATTGGAGACTAATGTTTAGACTCTTTTGTGCTCCATGTCTGCAACAAACAGCAAGAGCTGCAGTGAGCCTCACATCACACTTGTTTCGTGCTGCTGCACATTGCACATTTTGTAGATTGCTGTCTGCGGGTATATCAGATTAATGAAAGTACGTTCACATCGCAGGCAGCTCCAGACAATCCCGTGTATTGCTTACGTCATCACAACATCCGGTTTCGGCAATAATGTTTCAGTGATCAGTCTTTTTTTGGCGGTTGACTTTTCGGTGCATCGCTAATCAATAGTGCGCAAATAATAGGCTATATACATTATATTACATACATGTTTTTCTTGTTTAAAAAAACCCTAATTTTTACGGTGTGGCGCTTTTATTTTGCCACTTCATGTAGGGGGAACCCTGAAAGGACTTTTATGTCCTGTTTGGCTTTGAGGTATTTTCGAATAACTGCCAGTGTATCCAATGCCTGTAAAAGCATTGGGCATTGAAATTAAAAATTTTTACATGAAAAAAAACCTATTTTCAAAAAAGTATGTTTAATTGAGTAACAACACAATTATGGCCAAAATACAGCAAAACATTCCTGAAAGGACATAATAAAATAGTCTTTATTTCCTGAGCTGAGATGTATTAATCCAGGCCTAGACTTTGGGGTTTCTACCTTTTGTCCCTCACATTTTCAAACACTGAACTAAAATTACTGCTTACTCTGTAAGAGTCACATTTCGGTGCCAAAATGTGTGTTTGTTTTTGTTTTCATCCATGATATTTATTTAGACGTGTTCCCCAATTACAATGTGACATTTCTTTGCTGTCCTTCACAGGACTTTAGGCAAGCAGCACATAGGTCAGCTTGACGGCAATGACGATGGCTCAGAGAGCGACACGAGCGTCTGCACCACCAGCACAACGACCCCCACTACAGCCACCGTGTCTTCCACGCCGCACAAGACCACTCCGAGGAGAAGGGCCAGAGACCGGCACCAGGAGAAACTGGACTCCCATGAGTCGACCAAGGAGGTGCACACCAGCAGCGGAGCGATGAGCGGTGCGGTAAACACTCGAGAAGCCCGAAAGAACCAGAAAGAGAACTGTCTGGCTTTAGGCGGCGGGGTCAAGTCACAGGATCCTCTGGAAGCCCAGCTTTCCCTCAGCACGGACTTACTGAAGTCGGACTCTGACAACAACAACAGTGATGACTGCGGCAACATCTTGCCGTCAGACATCATGGAGTTTGTCCTCAACACACCTTCCATGTCCATGCCGGCTCTTGGTCAACAGCCTGAGTCTTCCTCTTCTGAGCTGCTGCTGGATGAGAGCTATGTTGGGGTGGACGTCAACAGACGTAAAGATATCCTTTTTGAAGACTTTTCCCACCCTCTTCCCAGTGCTGAGACTGGAGGAGTAGGAGAGAGCAGTGTGAATAGTTCCATATCTGTAGAGGAGCCCTACCTTCCGCTTGAGCTGCCCTCTGACCTCTCAGTCCTAACCACACGCAGCCCTACTGTGAGCTCCAATCAGAATCAGAACCTCATCTCAGATACCTCAGACCGCACCATGTTGAGCTTGACCTCTGACCCAGAAACCATGAGTGGAGAGAAGAGTGAGGACAAGAAAAGAGCGGGGCCAGAAGCTTCCCCCTCAGAGAACCAACATGATGCTTCGACTTTGGCAAACAGGGATACGCAAGTCAGTGACGGTCACATGACCCCTGAGCAGTTTATTCCTAGCCCTGCCATTGGTCAAGGGGTTGGAACTCCAGTTAGTCAGGAAGTTTCTAGGAATCCTGCTACTCCTGGTTTGCCAAGCTCTCCTGCCCTGCCCCTTCAGGGTCAAAAGTTTATCTCTACCTCGGCTGCAGCAGCAGGCAGCCCCAGCCCTGTACCTGGTGCAGGACTGTCCAACGCTCAAGTCTCCACCCCAACTGTCATTAAACCGGGCCCTGATAAACTCATCGTTGTTAACCAACAGTTTCAACCTCTATACGTCCTTCAGACTGTCCCAAATGGGGTGACACAAAAAATAACTGCCACCGGAGTGATGGACGCAAGCTCTCAAGCGGTCCTAAGCTCCATGACACTTGCCACAGCGTTGAATACGTCCCAGCCTATATTTACTGCAGGTGGCAAAGTCTTAGGTACGATGTCTCACTCCTCTCAGATTCACACGTTCAGAGGAGCAGCCCAGACCGGTTTCCAGACTGGAATCCCCAGCACCACTTCAGGTCTTCTCATCGGGTTGCCCTCTCAAGCTCACGACCAGCCTCAGATCCTGGTCTCTGAGGCCGGTCGGCCACACGAGTTGGGTCACAGCGTTGCCATAGTGTCCAGCCCCTCTTCTCTCACTGCAGTCCCAACCGTGCTGTCCTCCGCTCACGGAAAAAAGAGGCCCATTTCTCGCCTTCTGCCGAAAAAGCCCAAAAGGTTGGCCCGCTCTCGCAGTCAGCCCACCCTTGCCCCAGATGTTGGTCCTCCTAACATGACCCTCATCAACCTCTCATCCCCTCAGATTACTGCTAGCATCCCCGGCCAGCCTGGTAGCCTCGTCGAGCTAAGCGCACTCAGCGGCTCCCAGCGTAAGGTTCCCAATATTATCAAGAGACCCAAATCAGGGGGTGTTATGTACTTGGATCCTGCTGCACTCCTTCAGCAGAGGATTTCTGCTCAGGCTGGCATGCTGGAATCCTCCACTCACATCTTACCTTGCACCGCTACTGGTCTCAACCCGAGTCAATCCGTTTTGAACGTTGTGCCAGTGTCTCCTGGTGGTGCTGCCGGCCTGCTGGCGCCCGGGTCCGTGTCCCTTACAACGCCTGTCTTTAGCTCTGCTGAACTCACAGGGACAATTAGCAACCTCTTGTTTACTGCTAGCCCACACAGATTGGGCCTCTCCGATCAGCCAATGGTCCTTCAGTCTTCAGGAGCGACTCCGCTGATGTCCCAACTCGGCTCCCAAGTTCAGACCTCCATAGCCAGTGGCATCTGTGTCCTGCCTCACCAACAGTCCATCAGTGTGGCTGTCAACCAGCAAGGAGAGACAGACGTCAGCACTGTGCACTTACAGCAACACAACTTTTCCAGGGCCCAGACCGTGGAGTCCAGTCCGAGCACCACCGTCACGATAGCACCGGCTTTGAGCCCGGCTAAGGGGCACGTTGTTGGGGTGTTTAACCAGACCTTGCACTCCCAGAGTAGCAGAACCACTCCCATTTACCTCTCCTCGGAACAAAACTTGCAAAACTCCACTAGGACAGAAAAGAGCAAAGTGAAAGCTAAAAGAAGCAGACAGAGCCCAGAAATGAGCAACAGCAAAAAAGTCAAAGTGTCTCAAGCGGAGGAACATCCCAGTAACCCCGCAGCACGACTCTCCTCAAAGCCAAGGTGAGACAATCGTTATTTTTAGTCACTTGTAATTAGGGCTGGGCGATGGCGTAGAATTACATTGCGATATATATTACAACCTCCTGTGATAACAGTATACATCATGATATATTATTTGGTATGTAGATAATAATAGAACAATTTAAAAACAGGTTAGGCTCCTAATTTGACATACACTGTAACATATTGCATAATTTCTGGTTGTATTTTTATTGTTATTATTTATTATTAATCTACTTAATGTACTGGAAATATCTGGTTAGTTTCTGTTGTAACATGGTTCTATCTACTAAAGGTCGACCAATTATCAGCGCCAACATTTTTGTATTTTGACGTATATCGGTATCTGCCTTTTTTTAAATCGTTAGCAGTTTTTTTTTTTCACAATTACAACAGAGCACATCAGCAGATACAATATATTCACAAATGATACCAGTAATTAGTATTTAAGAAACAATAATTAATTATGTAGATATCAATAACCACTGGCCAAGCACCAGCCTTTTTGCCCTGCATGAGAAAAGTTGTCATTTTGCTGTGGAGCCCCTTTTTTTTTTTTAAGAATTAAAAGAAAAAATCTCATTGTCAATAATTCTCCTCAAATATGTTTTGATATCTGCAGGCATGTGAAATATCTGCGAAAACGCGCAAATCTGCGTTTTTCACTATTGATTTTTGCGTCAAAATATCACTTTTGATCTAAACAAAATTTGTTGAATGCTCTTGCCTAAATGCCACACTGCGTTGCAGGACGGGGAGACGATCAGGAGCACCTGAACAAGCTCGCTAGTTAGCGAACCATCTCGCTAGCTTACTTGTCGTTGACGGCTGTCCACCTTGCTGCTAATGATAGAACACGGTTAGTTACGAACCCGTTGTAGTTCCAGAGTTTTTATTAATAGCCAGCGAGAAGGTATATTATTGACGCAACGGATTGTAAACAGAGGTCACAACACCGGAAGTACAGGACCCGAGGGGTCAGGATAGAGTTGCCAAAAGGAAATGTTTTCTGAGTTCTTTGCATGCATATTATATAATTTTACATTACATTTTCAATGATAACAATTTTAGTAAATTACTGACTAAAAAACTAAAAATTCTGTGGTACATCACATGGGACATGTAAATGTTAGAGAAAAAAGAGGTTGGTCGATGAGATTTAATCTAAAGGTCAAATATAGTTTACAAATGCACCCAATTGCAGGAAATGTAGTCTTAATTTAAAAAATGTTATTTCGGGGTTTGCGTGGCAGCACTTTGTGCCGTTAGAAATGTTCTTCTTTTTTTCCCCCTCAAAGGTTGCTCTGTGCTCACATCCTTGTATCTGACTCAGAGTCCGTTCGCTTGCTGCTGTCGAACAGTTAGAATTCATAGTGTTTATATCAGCTATATCTCGTCACCCGACTTTAAATGTTTCTCATTGTTGAAATAGTTCACAAGAAGCCAGCTGCCCTGAGCCCATGGACACAAGTGAGTCCCCCTCCAAGAACAAAAAGTATGTAGTCCTTCCTCCTTCTTACCTATTTTCAGATTTTTGACACAGTTTGTCAAAGCATATTTTCAAATCCTTTGCAGTGTCCTCAGTAAAAAGAGGAGTTCAGAAGATCTAACAGGAAAGGCGGCAAAAGAAAACAAAGGTTCTACCATTGGTCTTGAGGATGGCGGCAGCAAAGACGGCAAACCCAAGAAGGGCATCATCTTTGAGATCCGCAGTGAGGACGGCTTCCATATCCGCTGTGAGAGCATTGAAGGTAAAAGTCAAAATATTATGATATATCATTACTATTATTTATTGTTATATTACAGCATATTTGTTCTTCTACTATTAAAACTTTATTCTTATACAATTCCCCCCATATTATTGTAATATGCTAATATAACAGAGGTATTCTTTATATATATTGTTGGGGTGGGGGTGTAAAGTTAACTTTTTCATGTAATAATGCTGCTTTATCCTCTTAGAATTTGGACTGTATTACTTTTAATTGTATAACTTTATTGTTGTAGACCTCACTATATTATCTATTATATTAAAATATATATCTGTATGTGTTGTTTGCTTTATACCGCTTAATAATAACAATAATAATGCTCAATCCTATTTTTCTCTTAACACCACTTTATCGACATTTTATCTATATTCCCAAGGTTTCTTCTTTTTCCCATTTTGGGTTTTTGGAGATTTTCCTTGGCCGGATGTAGGTTCAGATCAGGGGATGTCATTCTGGTTTGTGAAGTCCTTTGAGGCACTTGTGATTAAGGACTATATAAATAAACTTTGATTGATTGATTGATATCAGGGGCGTCCACTGAGGGCCCCACACTGAAAAATCAAGGATACGTGCGCCATTTTTAATATTTTTAATTTTCAAAAGCATTACAACACACGTTTTTTTATTAGCATAAACTTTTTCTTGTTACATCACACCTGTTTTGTTTTCTTTGTAAGCGTATTATCAGAATGTAGTGATAAAATTGCAACTTTTTCTATATTGCTCTTTCCACTTTTTCTTGATAAAATGAGGACTTTTTCTTGTAATATGACGTTATCCTCAAAGAAAAAAGTTATTTTCTCACATTATATAGAATGTATTCAATTACAGTACACACTTCAAACATGTCATTTTTACAGAGGCCTGGAAGTCGCTGACTGATAAAGTACAGGAAGCTCGTTCTAACGCCAAATTGAAGAAGGTGTCCTTTGAAGGTAAAACTACTACTAGGATACATTATTTAAAAAATGTTCAACTCTGCACTGCTCAAATTAATTGTTCTGTTTTTGTCAGGCTTGAACGGACTAAGGATGTTGGGAGTCATCCATGAAGCTGTCTTGTTCCTGTTAGAGCAGCTGTACGGCACCAGGCACTGTCGGAGCTACCGTTTCCGTTTTCACAAACCTGAGGAAACCCAGGAACCTCACATCAACCCTCACGGCTCAGCGCGGGCAGAGGTCCACCAAAGGTAAACAACTTAGCTTCCACAAAATGGCCATGGAATCCTAAATTGTGATTTTTGTTGTTGCTGTCGCCCCTTCTAGGAGGTCTGTTTTTGACATGTTCAATTTCTTGGCCTCAAAACACCGCCAGCCTCCAGAGTACAGGCCGCAGGGAGAGGATGAGGAGGAAGGACAGCTGAAGACTGCCAGGTATGTCACAAAGCACACACGATGGTAGAAAAAGGCGTATTTACTAAGTGCCTGTGCTGTGTGCAGACGTGCAACGATGGAACTGCCGCTCGCTGTGAGGTTCAAACAACTCAAGGCCACCTCTAAGGAAATAATTGGCGTCTACAGGTAATACATCAGTTAGAAAATGGGTGGCACACAAATATTAGCATATCTAACATAACACTCACATTTTAACAGCACCATCATGCTAGCTTAGTCTATTCGCTAAAGAAAAAGTAAATAATCTAACTTACACCTCCCACATCTGTAGCTAGTTGACAGAACTCCAGACTTTATTTTAGGATGTATAGTAAAGCCTGTTTTTGTTGTTGTATTTGTATTCTTATTTCTATATAGCTGTCCTGTGTGAAATTGTTGGGCAGGCTCATCTAGCTAGTGGCGGTGCCAGAGGTGGGTTCATCTGTAACATACTGCTCGTGATGGGTCAAACGATACGGAAACATCGATTTACTACAATACACAAGAAGTGATACTGTGTCCCTTGAAGCCTCGACGTGTGTGTCACTTTTAAGAAAAAAAACATTTTACCGATACAGCTGCCCTGTTGTTTGACTGCAAAGCAACAAACTGTTTATCAGGCAGCGATTTTTTCCGGCTTACGAGGGATCGCTCTACTAAATGATGTCGGAGGAGTGGCGTGATGCGTTTAAAACATACTTTTTTTGTTAGCGTCAATAGAACTAACGAAAAGGAAAAAATCTGAAGGGTTTAAATCTTATAGCGCCATATAAAGTAAATGTTCTTTTCTTGTTAACTATTTGGCTCATCGACCAGCGTTGTGTAGTTCATATTTTTTTCTGTGCAACTACGGTATTCATTTTAGTTGCAGGTTAAATGTAATTAATCTTTAATCCAGCAGATGGCGTATGACCATTATGACACTCCAACACAGTACCAGTGCATTGTCACTCAATTTATCCATCACCACCAACTGCTGTGTGTCACAGATCTCCAATCCATGGCCGAGGTCTGTTCTGCAAGAAAACCATTGATGCGGGCGAGATGGTCATCGAGTATTCCGGGAACGTGATCCGCTCCGTGCTGACGGACAAGCGGGAGAAATACTACGACGGCAAGGTGAGTACGAGAAGAATCACGTGAGCTCAGTGGTCACTAAAACGCTTTCCTTCAAAGGGGATCGGCTGCTACATGTTCCGCATCGACGACTACGAGGTGGTGGACGCCACGGTGCACGGTAACGCCGCCCGCTTCATCAACCACTCGTGCGAGCCCAACTGCTACTCGCGGGTGATCGCGGCCGACGGCCAGAAGCACATCGTCATCTTGGCCTCCCGCCGCATCCACCCCGGCGAGGAGCTGACGTACGACTACAAGTTCCCCGTGGAGGACGCCGGCCACAAGCTGCCCTGCAACTGCGGCGCCAAACGGTGTCGCAAGTTCCTCAATTGACCCGCCTGCGCCGGTTTGTACCAACGTTGAATATGCAGAGGAGGAGGGGCCATTAATTTCCTGTGCCTCCTTTTCGTGTCACGTCACTCTTTGTTTTCCAATTTGACCGACTCGTTTTTACATGGCCCATCCTCCTTCACTTTAAGATGTGTCACTGGTGGACCGTTACAACAAAAATCAAAGAACTCGGCTCCACTTTACACCAAAGTGCAATTTGTTGAAGGGAACAGAAAAAGACTAGAATCGGTTTTGCGGTGTGTAGCGAAGCCTGCTTTTCTGCACACATCTCCCATATCTCCCAGTGTGAATGTGCCCTGATGCCTTCACAACCACGGTGACTTGACCTGCTCACCTCACCTGACCCCCATTTATCCGATTAGAGCGTTGTGGAGCGAGCAAGGCAGCTTGAGATTCTGGTGGACTGACAGCCAAGGACCGCCCGTCCCACCCGAGACCCTACTGACGTGCTTTAGTAGACATATTTATTCCTATTTGTTTGTCGAGAAAGTGCGCGTCGATTTTGTTCCAAAACGACAGCAGCAAAGAGAACCAAACAAACAAGGCGCCCTTGAATTGATATTTTATGTGACTATTATGAAAATGTTCGTATTTGTATTTAGTTTTTTGTCTTTTTTTATTGGGACGAGCAAATATCACGCTTTTTAAAGAATAAATGTATATAATGTATATTTTTCTACAGTGGAAAAAAAAGCACTCACTAGTGAATAGCACTTATTGATGGTATTTATATTTTTTTAAAACAAATCATATTTATTTTGATGCCATTTTTTGTAGAAACTAGAGGTTTACAAACACTAATGCGCGCTCTGTTTTGTACTCCGCTGCCTTTTTTTGCTTTGTTTTTGTAAATCTGAATGTTTTTGTTTGATTCCAAAGACTGACGCTGGTCTGTGGTTTGGTCCAAATTGGCTTCTTCAGTCCACCAGAAGATCTTCTCTTCTGGGCTCATGTGAAATACTACTATGGTTATGATTATGATGATGATTATGCACTTGGGAGAGGTTGGCTGATGATGGATGCTTAGCTGATATCTCCTCTCCCCAGCCTTACTGTCTCCTCACTACAGACACAAGCAGTCATATCTCAAATATCAACACGCTTCATCTCACATCTGACTCAACTCTGCTTTGTTATCAAGCAGGTGCCTTTTATTTATGTTCATGCTCCATGCAGCTTAACAAGGAGTATTAGGACCACACTGAAAAGAAAACTACTTTCTTCCCTTTAAAGTATGGCATCCTAAAAAAAAATATGTCTTTTTACCCTTGCAGTTTTACCACTTAGTTTTAAAAATTACAATTTATCCTTTGCAGGGTTACAGCTTTATTTTCTTAAAATTACTTTTCTTTTTAAATATCACATTCTCCTAAAGTGAATAATTTATTCTTGTAATATTAACACACAACTTTATTTTTGTAAAAATGTGACATTCTCATAAAAAGACTTTGTGCCATATTACAACTTTATTCTTATAAATCTGTGACTTTTCACTTGAAATATATATATGACATTCTCCTACAATGATGACTTTTTGTTTAGATTATGAATACATGTACCGTTACACAACTAGAAATTAGGCTTTTTAGTCATTAAAAATTACCCTGCAATATTTGGACTTTCTTGTAATACTACAACTTAAATGTCATAAAATCACAACTTTATTGTCATGATAAAATAGTATGACTTTTTCTTGTAACATTAGTTTAATATAACTCAAGTGTCATGAAATCGCCACTTTTTTTCTCTCATTTTAACTTTATTTTCATGACACACAGTATTGCGTCTTTTATCTTGTAATATTACGGCTTAACTGTCACAAACTGCAACATATTTCTTTACATAGGACTTTTTTCTTGTAATATTTCAACTTAAACATAAAATCACAGCGTACAGTATTTCCTCATATTATGACTGACTTTTTTCTCCAAATATTACAACTTTGTCATAAAATCGCAACTTAATTCCTCATATTATAACTTTATTATCATAATATACATTATGACTTTTTCACTTGTAATATAACTTTGACCTTTTTGTCCAAATGTTACGACTTTGGCATAAAATATATTGTAGCTTTTTGTTTGTAATATTATGACTTAATCATAAAATTGCAACTTTATTGCTCATACTTCACAATATTGTGAACGTCATAAAATAATATATTGCAATTTTTTTTACTTGTACGCAATGAAAGTGAAACTTTTGCCCTCAAATTATGTCTTAGATTTTTTTCCCTCAAAATGAAATGACTTTGTTATAAATTACTACAAATCTGAACTTGTAATGTTACAACTTATATGGAAATACAGAAATTATGACTATTGTCATAATATACAGTATTATGATTTTTTTAATTAACTTCATAAAATTGCAACTTTTCCCCTCATATCACAACTTGACTTTTTTCTCCAAAAATGTTAACTTTAATGTCATAAAATACTACTTTTTATATGTCATATTGCAACTTGAACGTCATGAAACTTCAATGTTTCCTATCATATTAACCTGGGCTTGTTTCCTTCAAATATGACTGAATTGTCATATCATACAGTATTATGACCTTTTCTTGGACTATTACGACTTGGACTTTTTCCTACAAATGTAACTTTAATGTCATAAAATAGTACTTTTTACTCATCATATTACAACTTAAATGTCATAAAACTGCAAGTATTCTCCTCATATTACAAATTGGACTTGTTTCCCCAAGTATGAGGGAATTGTTATAATAGTATTATGACCTTTTGATTATGATAACATAAAATCTCAACTCTCCGATTTTATATTTTGACTGGCTTTTTTTCCTCCAACTATTCTAACTTTATTGTCATAAAATACAACTTCTTACTTGTCATATTTCGACTTGAACTTTCACCCCGAAATATTAGGGCATTATTGTCATACATACAGAGGGCCTAGGATGTTTTCTTGTAATATTACAACTTGAACGTCACATTATATAACATTTCTAATTTGACAAGCTATTGTTGCAACTTTTTCTAGTAATATTACAAATTGATTTGTCATTCAAGATGTATTTTTTCTTTTCAGTGTCTTATTACTCCTTAGTGCTCATCAGTGTTAAAAAAGATACATGACTTGTATTATGACTGTCATTCATTAGCAGTGACTCCCATGCTGCCCCCTAGTGGTCAAAGCCCTCAACAACAACAACATGTAGTAGTACTGCTTTAAGTGAGGCTCTAAAAGCAGGCTGCTAAGGTCATTAATGAATGTAATAATCCTACCTTCCGTCTGTGGACGTGCTTTTCCGTTGCCGTGCCGACACTCCTGATGAACGCGGGCGATGGTTTTCGGTTTTATCTCAACAACACGACGAGTCTTGGGCTGTCAAGGGCTCCGGTCTAACAGATCTCACCAGTCGAGGCCCACTTCTGCAGCTCGTGGGTCAAAATCTTCGGACTTCATTTCCTGTGGAGGGGCGGTCACAGCAGTGCCCCCTCCCCTCTCTGTAATTATAGTATAAATAACATGACAATATTATACAGACACATGCATAGTCTTGTGCTTTAGTATCTATACCATATATGGAATGGACAAACTTAGTTACAGTAGCAAATAAAAAAAATAAAAAAAACAGCCGATGATTCTAATAGCAATGTTTCAATGTACTCTATAATGGTTTTGTGTTACAGTACTCTCAGATAAACAAACTAACGTGCATCGTTTCTTCTTTCTTTTTTTTTTTTGTATAATGGGATATCCAGTACCAGTTTTTGCTGTGCCTGTGAATGCACCTCGGTCACAAAAAGGAGCATTTTGCAGTTAATCTTAGTTTTTCCGCAAAAAGGATCAGTTGAAATGTGTTGAGACGTCAGTGTGTTCACGTGCTTGTTGTTGTTCTCATCGTATGTCTTACTTGATGTGCTGTTCATACGAAACACTGACTACCGCCTTCCACAATGGCCGTTCTCAGTTGTACGTATCATGTACTGTTTTTGTTTTTCAATAATAATGCTGAACGTTTAATTTATTGAAAAGACTTTGAATGACGAGAGAGGTCGAACGAGTCCTCGTTTCTCTTGTTGGATGGCATGTGGTGGTTTAAACAACAAAAACAACTTTTGTCTTATCGGTAATCCTCTTTTGTCAACATCATCACTCTCATCATTCTCTCCCAGCAATGAAGGAAAGCCACCACGGAGAAAGAAATGGAAAAAAAAAGAAAGAAAAAAAAAGAAACCACAAACTAGCTTAACTCGCTTGAATGTATAATGAGGAAACAAAGTTGTATATAATGTGTAAAAAGAAAAGTTTCTAATCATGTTTATTTTCTATGCACTTTTTTTATTTAAGTGATAGTTTCAATAATAAACATGTCTCCTTTATTTACGTTTCTGTCTTTGTGTCACTTCTAGGGGGGGAAATAACTACAACTCGAACAAAATAAGGACAAGACTTTGCCTACATGTAAGCTAGCTGTTAGCATTATGTGATTAGCATTTACATTTCTTTGGAATTCTCCCAAAATAAAATAAGGTAACAATTAGGACTTATTAGAACCTATCTTGCTTGGTGCTAGATTGATCATTTTTCATATTACAACGACATTTACACTTTAGTCCATTGAAACAAGATATATTTCCATGTTTTTACATGTTGTTAGCATGTTAGTTGTTAGCATTGTTATAATTTCTGTTTCGCTTGCATACTGCCCAGGTGTAGAAGTCAATTATAGCTAAGAAACATTTGCTTCTAGTTTTTATTTGAGAATTATATTTATCGGATAATTTACTTGCGAGCAGCTTTCATTATTAGGAACTCCCATTAAAAAACCAAGGTACGTTCCAAACCATGACGATGACGTCATAAATAAGGACCTAAATACGCCTCGCCCACTTTAAACTGAGTGGGCGAGCCTAAACCAGTCAGGGCAAAATTGTTTTAATTGTTGTATCTTATTTATTGTTGTAGGTTGAAACAAATAGGACCCTGGAAATGATCCTTCATTAGGTAAGACATTTTTTTTTAAATAAAAAATAAAATTTGCAATGATTGCCCATGTTTTTACATTGTGTTCGTTACTTTTACTAGTAACACGTACTCTTAATTACTTTTAGGTCCATTACGCCGTTAGCAAAAGCTTAATGTAAAGTGTGGCACGCAACTTTTAATGTGGTTTTATGTCGATAGCAAGACAGTCATAAGTGCAGCAATGCGGGAAATATGTTTTTACTAGTGAAAGCACCGCACTAAAATGACCTTGAAATCAAATATGAAGAGGCAACCTCACATTGTGACACTAGCAGACAACAACATACAAACTATCTGACCGACCACATCAAACATGAGGTGAACGCGGGCAAATACTGCGGCATGGTCATGCTGGACCTTCAGAAGCCCTTTGACAACGTTAACCACGCTATACTGTTGGATAAACTCAGAGCAATCGGATTTGATAAAACCTCATCGAGCTGGACTCAGTAAGCTGTGGAGTCCCCCAAGGCAGTCTATTAGGGCCTTTACTGTTCCTAATATACTGAAGTGTTGATATCAACCAAATCTAACCCCCCCCACATCCCACCCCCCCGGATTGTAAATAATGATAATAATTCAATGTATATACTCTGATGATTAACTTGTGTGATGACTGTATTATGCTGATAGTATAGATTTGTACCATGAATTGATTAACGTGGACCCCGACTTAAACAAGTTGAAAAACTTATTCGGGTGTTACCATTTAGTGGTCAATTGTACGGAATATGTACTGAACTGTGCAATCTACTAATAAAAGTTTCAATCAATCAAACGTATACAATGGGAATAATGAACCACAAATCAATAATTAAAGTGACAAACTTGCCATCAAACTTGTTGAAAAGATGATATTATAGCCATTTTTGAAGCACATTCAATCTCTTTATGAAGCAGAGGTAACACAATCCGGTGAAAAGATTCAAAAGCGCTGACGTCAAAGCCGATGAAGTGCGCTGCTAACCGCTAAAGCTAAAAAGCACAGCGCCGTTTGAAACCCTCAATGACGTCACTAGGCAACAGGCCCTTCCTTTTAAAAAGCACGGACTCCGCACGCTGTGTGCTTATATTAAACGGCTCTCAAATGCGTATGCCAGATATATATATCCACCCATCCATTTTCTACCGCTTGTCCCTTTTGGGGTCACGGGGGGTGCTGGAGCCTATCTCAGCTGCATTTGGGCGGAAGGCGGGGTACACCCTGGACAAGTCGCCACCTCATCGCAGGGCCAACACAGATAGACAGACAACATTCACACTCACATTCAGGGCCTGAGCTAGTGCGCGAGGTGGAGAAGTTCCGGCTGGATATAGTCGGACTCACTTCGACGCACAGCAAGGGCTCTGGAACCAGTTCTCTTGAGAGGGGCTGGACTCTTTTCTACACTGGCCTTGCACGCAGTGAGAGGCGACAGGCTGGGGTGGCAATTCTTGTTCTCCCCGGCTCAAAGCCTACACGTTGGAGTTCAACCCAGTGGACAAGAGGGTAGGCTTAACTGACACAAACTGCAACATATTTCTTTACATGGGACTTTTTTCTTGTAATATTTCAACTTAAACATAAAATCACAACGTACAGTATTTCCTCATATTATGACTGACTTTTTTCTCCAAATATTAAAACTTTGTCATAAAACCGCAACTTAATTTCTCATATTATAACTTTATTATCATAATATACATTATGACTTTTTCACTTGTAATAATACAATTTTGACTTTTTTGTCCAAATGTTACGACTTTGGCATAAAATATATTGTAGCTTTTTGTTGGTAATATTATGACTTAATCATAAAATTGCAACTTTATTCCTCATACTTCACAATATTGTGAACGTCATAAAATAATATATTACGATTTTTTTACTTGTACGTAATGAAAGTGAAACTTTTGCCCTCAAATTATGTCTTAGATTTTTTTCCCTCAAAATAAAATGACGTTCTAAATTACTACAAATCTGAATTTGTAATGTTACAACTTATATGGAAATACAGAAATTATGACTATTGTCATAATATACAGTATTGTGACTTTTTTAAATTTTTAATATTACAACATTAACTTCATAAAATTGCAACTTTTCCCCTCATATCATGACATGACTTTTTTTATCCAAAAATGTTAACTTTAATGTCATAAAATACTACTTTTTATATGTCATATTGCAACTTGAACGTCTTGAAACTGCAACGTTCCCCATCATATTACAACTCGGGCTTGTTTCCTTCAAATATGACTGAATTGTCATATTTTACAGTATTAAGACTTTTTCTTGGACTATTACGACTAGGACTTTTTCCTACAAATATAACTTAAATGTAAATAAATAAAATAGTACTTTTTACTCATCATATTACAACTTTAATGTCATAAAACTGCAAGTATTCTCCTCATATTACAAATTGGACTTTTTTCCCCAAATATGAGGGAATTGTTATAGTAGTATTATGACCTTTTGATTATGATATCACAACGTCAATTGAGGGGATTATTTTAATGCGTTCAAGAGTCTTACAGCCTGAGCCAAGAAGCTGTTACAGACCCTCGAGGTTCTGCTACGGAGCTGTTGACTTCATAAAAAAGCACGAGACGAAGCAGGAACAACAACGTGTAACAACAACATGTAACAATATGTCGACTCTTTACTGCCCAAACGGCACAATCCTCTCACATAGCTCAGACCTACTTCCTGTTCCTGTCTACAGAACTTAGCCTTCTGGGTAATGTAGTGCAAAAAAACCCCAATCAGCAACACACTAACCCCCTCATTCCTAGTGTGCATTTTATAGATGTATTTAACTTTTATTCAAATAGGGCAAAGCAATAAAGAACCGATTCTCACTTGCAATGCTGACCGAGCAAAGAGGCAGCGTGTACATTTTAGAGATGTTGAAGTGTGATCGTCTCATCGTATCAACAAAACTTACAAGCAAAACGTAATTGAGAAGCACTGTATACCGAAAGCCTAAATAATCACAACCTTGGACTCTCAATGCTAGCAGAGTAAACTTGTGTGTCATCATCACAAAACTTGTGTGTCGTCATCACAAAACTTGTGTGTCATCATCACAAACGGTCACATGACGCATTGTGGGAGTTTTCCTGCAGACAAGCTGACATCATGTCTGTGTTAATGTTGTCACACTCTTCTGCTGTTTATGCACATATTTGCACAGCACCTCCCCTCCCTCACTCCCTGCCCACCGTTTAATTGGCTTCCATTTCCTCTCAGCTGGTCCTGGGTGGAACAACTTTTAACAGACCGTCTCTCACTCTCAGACAGACACACACACACACACACAGTCTTACACAAACACACACACACTCAGATCAGCAGCTCGCCGACACTGGTAAGTTGAATTCTTCTTTGATCAAAGTATTGTCTTGTCACTCGTGTCAACATTCCTCCTCCTCCTCCTGGTGTTCACAGCGTGTGTTCATGAGCGCAGCATAAAAGTGGAGACCAGCTTCCTGTCCAGCACATCACTTGAAGGTCCTACCAAGAAGACGTCCACCACTAACTGGTACGTATCAATAGCTGACTTTCAACCGACAACCTTTGCTCTTCTGAGTGTCAAGAAAAAGCGTTAAAGAATGAAGTTTCACACTTGGAGGTGAGGAGTTAGTGAGTCATCTTTCTGGTATTTAGCTTTGATTACAAACATGTGCCAAGTAGTTACAGTGTTGGGACTTTATCAAATCAATCAGCAGCCTTACGGAACTTCATCAAATAATTGCAACACTAAAAGAAACAACTTCCAAATTATCATGACGGCTCTTTTTCTTTTGTCAGAAGTTCATATTTCAGAAAGAAAACTAAACTAGTCCTGTTATGCTAAACACAAATGTCCACTGCAGAGCACGTTGACTCTCAGGAGATTACATGCACATACGGTACATGCACACATTTACGTACGGTACACACACACACACACACACACACACATATACAGTCGCGATCAAAAGTTTACATACACTTGTAAAGAACATGATGTCATGGCTGTCTTGAGTTTCCAATAATTTCTACAACTCTTATGTTTTTGTGATAGAGTGATTGGAGCACATATTTGTTGGTCACAAAAAACATTCATGAAGTTTGGTTCTTTTATGGATTTATTATGGGTCTACTGAAAATGTGAGCAAATCTGCTGGGTCAAAAGTATACATACAGCAATGTTAATATTTGGTTACATGTCCCTTGGCAAGTTTCACTGCAATAAGGCGCTTTTGGTAGCCATCCACAAGCTTCTGGTTGAATTTTTGACCACTCCTCTTGACAAAATTGGCGCAGTTCAGCTAAATTTGTTGGTTTTCTGACATGGACTTGTTTCTTCAGCATTGTCCACACGTTTAAGTCAGGACTTTGGGAAGGCCATTCTAAAACCTTAATTCTAGCCTGATTTAGCCATTCCTTTACCACTTTTGACGTGTGTTTGGGGTCATTGTCCTGTTGGAACAACCAACTGCGCCCAAGACCCAACCTCCGGGCTGATGATTTTAGGTTGTCCTGAAGAATTTGGAGGTAATCCTCCTTTTTTATTGTCCCATTTAAAGCACCAGTTTCATCTGACATCACATGGACAAAGATAAGACCTTCAGGAGGAAAGTTCTGTGGTCAGATGAAACAAAAATTGAGCTGTTTGGCCACAATACCCAGCAATATGTTTGGAGGAGAAAAGGTGAGGTCTTTAATCCCAGGTACACCATTCCCACCGTCAAGCATGGTGGTGGTAGTTTTATGCTCTGGGTCTGTTTTGCTGCCAATGGAACTGGTGCTTTACAGAAAGGAAATGGGACAATGAAAAAGGAGGATTACCTTCAAATTCTTCAGAACAGCCTAAAATCATCAGCCCAGAGGTTGGGTCTTGGGCAAAGTTGAGTGTTCCAACAGGACAATGACCCCAAACACATGTCAAATTTGCTAAAGGAATGGCTAAATCAGGCTAGAATTAAGGTTTTAGAATGGCCTTCCCAAAGTCCTGACTTAAACGTGTGGACAATGCTGAAGAAACAAGTCTATGTCAGAAAACCAACAAATTTAGCTGAACTGCACCAATTTTGTCAAGAGGAGTGGTCAAAAATGTAACCAGAAGCTTGTGGATGGCTACCAAAAGCGCCTTATTGCAGTGTAACTTGCCAAGGGACATGTAAGCAAATATTAACATTCCTGTATGTATACTTTTGACCCAGCAGATTTTGTCACATTTTCAGTAAACCCATAATAAATTCATAAAAGAACCAAACTTCATGAATGTTTTTTGTGACCAACAAGTATGTGCTCCAATCACTCTATCACAAAAAAATAAGAGTTGTAGAAAGTATTGGAATCTCAAGACAGCCATGACATTATGTTCTTTACAAGAGTATAAGTCGCTCCGGAGTATAAGTCGCACCGGCTGAAAATGCATAATAAAGAAGGAAAAAAACATATAAGTCACACATAAGTCGCATTTTTTGGGGAAATTTATTTGATAAAACCCAACACCAAGAATAGACATTTGAAAGGCAATTTAAAAAAAATAAAGAATAGCGAACAACAGGCTAAATAAGTGTATGTTATATGAGGCATAAATAACCAACTGAGAACGTGCCTGGTATGTTAACGTAACATATTATGGTAAGAGTCATTCAAATAACTATAACATATAGAACATTCTATACGTTTACCAAACAATCTGTCACTCCTAATCGCTAATTCCCATGAAATCTTATATGTCTAGTCTCTTACGTGAAAGAGCTAAATAATATTATTTGATATTTTACGGTAATGTGTTAATAATTTCACACATATGTCGCTCCTGAGTATAAGTTGCACCCAAACTATGAAAAAAACTGCGACTTATAGTCTGAAAAATACGGTACATATACATACTGTATATGCATACATAAACACATATGTATGCATATGTATATGCATATGGTATATGCACATATACGTTCGGTACACGCACAGTATACGCACACATATACATATATGCATACATATATACATATATATGTGCATATATATGCATACGGTATATGCACACATACTGTATACATAAGGTATATGCACACAGATGCATACTGTATATGCACACATATACATACGGTATATGCACACAAATACATATACGGTATATGTACAAATATACATACGGTATATGCACACAAATACATACGGTATATGCACACATATATATACGGTATATGCACACAAATACATACGATATATGCACACATATACATACGGTATATGCACACATATACATATATGCATACATATATACATGTGTATGCATATGTATGTGCATATATATGCATTTGGTATATGCACACATATACTTACGATATATGCACACATATTAGTACGGTATATGCACACATACTGTATGCATACGGTACATGCACACATTCGTACGGTATAGGCACACATTTTCATACGGTATATGCACACATTTATACGGTATATGCACACATACTTATGGTATATGCACACATTAGTACGGTACATGCACACATACTGTATGCATACGGTACATGCACACATATTGTATGCATACGGTATATGCACACATTCGTACGGTATAGGCACACATTTTCATACCGTATAGGCACACATTTTCATATCGTATAAGCACACATAATGCGATGAGGTGGCGACTTGTCCAGGGTGTACCCTGCCTTCCGCCCGATTGTAGCTGAGATAGGTCCCAGCGCCCCCCGCGACCCCGAAGAGAATAAGCGGTAGAAAATGGATGGATGGATATGCACACATATTCATATCGTATATGCACACATATACAGTACATACGGTATGTGCACACATATACCTACAGTATATGCACACATATAGATTACATACAGTATATGCACACACATACTGTACATACACATGAACACATTACATACAGTATAACTATCTGCACACATACTGTACATATAGAATATGCATATGGACATATAGCAGAGGTGGGACCAAGTCATTGTTTTGCAAGTCACAAGTAAGTCTCAAGTCTTTGCCCTCAAGTCCGAGTCAAGTCCCGAGTCAAGACAGGCAAGCCCCGAGTCAAGTCCAAAGTCAAGACTGGAAAGTCTCAAGTCAAGTCCTAAGTCCTGCATTTTGAGTTTGGAGTCCTTTCAAGTCCTTTTAACCACAGACTAATATATTAACACAGATTGTGTATGCTTTTCAAACGCTGTATTTATTTATTAAAACAAGTGCATTTTAAATTGCAGGAAAGAAAATTGTGCTGACATTGCACTTTATAATAGCACTATTAACCAGTCATTTTAAACATTAACTCATTCCTTTACAGAACAAACACATTGAAAAATAAAGTGCAAATGTACTTATTTGTACAAAAGTGTTAACATTGAAAAAACATGACATATACGTGAACATAACAAAAAAGTTGTACTTTTTATATGTCAGGGCCCTATGCTGCATTGCATTTGCAAAAGACCAAATTAGCCAAGAGTCTGTCAGTCATTTGTGCACGATGGGGGCGTAGTATGATGCCACCATGGCTGAAAACTCGCTCCACTGGAGCACTGGAGGCAGGCACTGCCAAGACTCTCATGGCCACTCGGAACAGTGAAGGAAGAGTCTTCATGTTCAATGCCCAGAACAAAAGGGGGAGAGAGTTTTTTTGGGTTGGTGCACTACTTGTAAGTGTATCTTGTGTTTTTTATGTTGATTTAATTAAAAAAAGACAAAAAAAAAATATATATTTCTTGTGCGGCCCGATACCAATCGATCCACGGACCAGTACCGGGCCGCGGCCCGGTGGTTGGGGACCACTGAGGTGAACAACCAACAGTATGTCAGAAAGCTAGCTAAAACGGTACACATATTCATAATATAGTATACATTTTAACTGACCTTTATTTGACTATTTTTGTCTTTTTTTAGGTGGCTAAAATACGCGGTGCTGCTGACCGCCGTCTAACGTTACGTGTGATATATTGACTAACGTAACCCTGCTTAAAAAAAATCACTGAACAAAAAGTATGAATAAGGTAGTGAACTGCAACAGATTCCCGTGTTTGCAATAACGTTATAACGTTAGCAGTGAGTTTACAGCCTCACTGATTTAACTACACAGCAAATAAAAGTCACGTTACTTAGCCAATAAACGTTATCTTACATTCAAAACTTACCGTTCTTTGTGCAACTTCAAATGTCGGACGAAGTTTGAAGTTGTTGCCTCTCCATCAGTAATTTTCGAACCGCATGTGTTGCATACTGCAAACCGTTTTGTGTTGACCACCTCGTAATTTTTATACCCAAACAAAATTATTTTAGGTATCATTTTTTGTTCACTGGCGTGTGGTTTGGACATGTCTTCTTCGTTGGTTGTCCTGCAATTTGATTGGATGAATGCTGTGGGATGAAAACAAAGTAGATCTAATTTGATTGGCTGTTGTACTGAGAGCACACCAGCTGACACACGCAACGCTGATAGACAAGTACACAATGAAAAATACGGAGCGCTCCCGAATAACTTTTTCATCTTTGGGTTTTGGGGAAAGTAGCAAGTCATGTCAAGTCATGTCAATTCAAAAGGCTCAAGTCCAAGTGAAGTCACAAGTCATTGATGTTAAAGTCTAAGTCGAGTTGCAAGTCTTTTTACATTTTGTCAAGTCGAGTCTAAAGTCATCAAATTCATGACTCGAGTCTGACTCGAGTCCAAGTCATGTGACTCGAGTCCACACCTCTGACATATAGTATACACACATTACGTACAGTATATGCACACATAGTATACAGTTACACACACGTTACACACAGTATATGCACACACAGTATATACAGTAAATGCCCACATATACAGACGGTATACACACACGCATATTGAGTATACCCTTTACACACACACACACACACACACACACACACACACACACACACACACACACACACACACACACACACACATACACACACACACACACACACACACACACACACACACGCACACACACGCACAACTTACTACACGTACAGTATATGTATGCATATGTGTATATAGTTAGAATTCTACAAGGAATTCGTTTTTACAAGAATAAAAGTTATTTTACGTGTACAGTTATATTGTTGAGAACGTCGGAAAATTACTACAAAAAGTTGCTAAGAGTAATGATTTTACGATGCAACGCTGGAATAATACTGAGGGTAAAAGAATGACTATAATGATAATAAAGTTGTCATTTTACTTGGATAAAATAATTTTACAAATGTAAATTGATTTTATTCATTTATATGTTAAATGGGACAATGCACATTAATGGACATACAAATGTAACTGTCCCAGATTGCAGCTAAGATAATTTATATTTGTAGTTCCCAGGTTAATGATTCTTACAACAAAGTTCGTTAAAAAAAGTGCATAAAAGTCAGACAACAACATAACCACAAACCATAAACAGTACAGTGAGAGTAACAGTGTAGTCAATTGTACATTTGTAATATTTATAACAATATTTTTTGTGAAAAAATATTTTTTTTGCTGTCTGACAGTGTTTATCATTTGTTATATTTAACAAATATTTAAAAAGTCATAATTTTGTTAGAATCAAGTCAACTATTGAAAGAAAAATATTTTCATTTTAACAGAATAAATTCCTTAATGTTGCCAGGTGGAAAAGTAATTTACAAAAAAAATAGGTCAGTTTTATGACAATAAAGTTATAATATTACAAGAAGAATATGGTAATTCTAACAAAATAAAGTCATTAATATTGTCACAAAAAGTGTCTTAATTTAATGAGAACAAAGTCATGATATTACAAGAAAGATATTGTAATTTTAACAAAATAAAGTCATTAATACTGTCGGGGGGGGGGGGATAATAAAAAAAAACAAAAAAGGCATAATTTTATGATAATATAGTCATACTTTTAAGAGAATAAAGCCATTCATATTGTCGGGGGGAAGTATTGTAATTTTAAAGGAATAAAGTCAAAGTAAAATAATTTAAAAAGGGAAAATATAATAATTTTACAAGTATATAGTTATAATTTTGCAAAAAAAATATTGTAACATTAACAGAATAAAGTAATTAATAATGCCAGGAAAATTTCCTTAAAAAGGAAATAAACCAACCATATGAGAATTAAAGTCATAATATCAAAAAATATTGTAATTTTAACAGACTAAAGTCATTAACCCAGCCCAGCCCTTTGAGGCATTTGTGATTAAGGGCTATACAAATAAACTTTGATTGATTGATTGATTGATACTGTCAGGAAAAAAAGTCATAATTTTATGATAATAAAGTCATAAAATATATTTTAATTTTACCAAAACAAAGTAGTTAATACTGACAGAAAAAAGTAATTTAAAAGAAAGAAAGTCATCATCTTATGAAAATAAAGACTTAATATTATAAAGAAAATATTTTTATTTTAACAGAATAAAATCATTAATATTGTCAGCAAAAAAGTAATTTAAAAGGAAAAAAAGTCATCAATTTATGAGAATTAGGTCATAGTATGGCAAAACTAATATTGTAAGATTAACAGAATAAAGTCAAAAATAATGCCAGGAAAATGTTCTTAAAAAGGAAAAAAAAAACAATCATATGAAAATTGAAGTCATAATAAAACTTTTTTTTTTTTTTTACTTTTAACAGACTAAAGTCATAAACCCAGCCCAAACCTTTGAGGCATTTGTGATTGAGGGCTATACAAATAAACTTTGATTGATTTTGTCAGAAAAAAAGTCATAATTTTATGATGATAAAGTTATAAAATTACAAGAAATATATTTTAATTTTACCAGTATAGTCCTTATTACTGACAGAAAAAAGTCATTTAAAAGAAATAAATTCATAATCTTATGAAAATAAAGTCTTAATATTATAAGAAAAATATTGTCATTCAAACAGAATCAAATCATTAATATTGCTTGCAAAAAAGTAATTTAAAAGGAAAAAAGTCATATTTTTATGAGAATAAGGTCATAATATGGCAAAACAAATATTGTAATTTTAACAGAATAAAGTCATTAATACAGCCAGGGGAATAAGTCATTCAAAAGGGAAAAAAAAGTTATAATTGTATGAGAATAAAGTTATAATATGACGACGAAAATAAAATAATTATTGCCAAGAAAATGAAGTCATTTAAAAGGTCATCATTTCATGCGAATATAGTCATAATTTTGTGACAATAAAGTTATAGTATGACAAGAAAAATATTGTAATTTCAAAATAATAACTTCATTAATATTACTGGGGGAAAATGGTTATTAAAATGAAAAAAAGTCTTAATTTGATGGGAATAAAGTCAGCTAAATTTGACTTGTGTGTCCCTGCAGTGACTACAATGACAACACTCAATCTCCTCTTCCTGATCGTCCTCCAAATACATCTTTCTGTTCCGCTAGAGGACAACAAGATCCCTGCCAGTCTGTGTTCGGGTCACCCTGGAATCCCTGGCTCTCCGGGAGGTCACGGCAGCCCCGGTCAACCGGGCAGAGATGGACGTGATGGAAGGGACGCTGCGTCCGGCGAGAAGGGAGAGAAGGGGGACATGGGAGCTCCAGGTATCGTCCATTATAGTCCCGGTGATCCAACAGCTGTGGAAAAAGCTCCAATTGGTATGTCCTCTCCAGGTGAGGCGGGTGCACAAGGTCTAAGTGGGGACAGAGGTGACCCTGGAGAGCGAGGGCAGAAGGGCGAGGCGGGACAGTGTGCCGTCTCCCCCAAATCCGCCTTTAGCGCCAAAGTGTCAGAAGGTCGCGACCTACCCCTCCCCGCGGGCGACACGGTGCTCTTCGACAAGATCCTCCTCAATGAGCAGGGCGACTACAACGCCGAGACGGGCCGCTTCACGTGCAAAGTCCCCGGCGTCTACTACTTTGCCGTGCACGCCACCGTGTACCGTGCCAGCCTGCAGTTTGACCTGGTGAAAAACGGACATGCCGTCGCGTCCTACTTTCAGTTCTTCGGGAATTGGCCCAAACCGGCGTCGTTGTCGGGCGGTTCCCTGCTCCACCTGGTGCCTGGAGACCAGGTTTGGGTCCAGATGGCTCTGGGTGAGTACAATGGATTGTACTCCAGCACTAAGACGGACAGCACCTTCAGCGGCTTCCTGGTCTACTCGGACTGGAAAAACTCTGCAGTTTTTGCATGAGCAGTCAAAAACTACAACCTTTACAGTCAAACATTAAACCACTTTTTAAGCCACTTATAACTGTGGGTAACTATCTTACAAGTGTAAGATGAAGTGCATTTTTTTTGGTATTGTAAGTATCATTATCAACTATCATTATCACTGGAAGAAGAGGCTGGACTTGTTGCACACAGAGGAAGAACTAGTTTAAATATTGTGTCGATATTGTTAAACTGTCATTAGCACTCAACATAAATACATTGGAACATTTACAGTTAATACATGGGATGGTATCGGCCATCTCACTCATGGATGATCAGTATGGGAATTGGCAGCATAAAACCCTGATCGAAATATCCCAAGTTTTTACATCCACGCTGTAACTCTGCACTTGTCCTACAGTACAGATGCAAGTTTGTCAATCAAATTGTGAAAATAATATCTACATATTGTGTCAATGTGTGATATTAAACTTGTGATCCAAGCAGCATTGAAGACAGACAAAAATAAATGAATAATAAGTTGAAATGTGGACACTAAAAACTAGACGCAAGATGTTTTTTTGTTTTTTTAAATATCAAATATAGCAAGCTTACTGCTTCTCTAGAATGATACCGATTCACTTATTAATATCTTTTTTTTTTTTTTTTTTTAAATGGTGCACATGCATCTTTTTTTGCATGCTTCTCTAGAATTGCTTACATTGGCTTCAAAACACTGACATAGCCATGCTGGCAGCTCATGTGGCTGATAAGGTTTGATGTGTTGAAGCATGATTTTTTTTTCCTTCTCGCAAAAGGTGCAAATGGCATGCAAAATGTCTTCTTCTGAAACGGCGGAGAAGTCCCGAAACGATCAACCATGTTGGTTTACAATGAGCTCACGAGAGGTTTACAACTTGCAGAAAAGGAGCGCTTGATCGTACACAGTATGGGGAATCTTGCATCATTTGAGCATTTTTTTTGCCAACATGCAGGCTGTTTTTTTTTCTTTAAAAAACAAAAATCTATATACGGGTATATATGAATTGGCTTTGAAAATGAAATATATCAAAATGGCCTCTGCATCGTTTGATTTTTCAGTGTGCAGCCCTTAGGGGCAAAACTTTGGACACCCCTATCTTAAGGTGTTCCGTAGACCAGTGTTTTTCAACCACTGTGCTGCGGCACACTAGTGTGCCGTGAGATACAGTCTGGTGTGCCGTGGGAGATTCTCTAATGTCACCTATTTGGGTTAAAAATATTTTTTGCAAACCAGTAATTATAGTCTGCAAATTATGTGTCGTTTTTGAGTGTCGGTGCTGTCTAGAGCTTGGCAGAGTAACCGTGTAATACTCTTCCATATCAGTAGGTGGTAGCAGGTAGCTAATTGCTTTGTAGATGTCAGAAACAGCGGGAGGCAGTGTGCAGGTAAAAAGGTGTCTAATGCTTAAACCAAAAATAAACAAAAAGTAAGTGCCCCTAAGAAAATGCTTAGGGAAGGCTATGCAGAACGAAACTAAAACTGAACTGGCTTCAAAGTAAACAAAAACAGAATGCTGGACGACAGCAAAGACTTACTGTGGAGCAAAGACGGCATCCGCAATGTACATCCGAACATGACAATCAACAATGTCCCCCCAAAGAAGGATAAAAACAACTGAAACATTTTTGATTGCTAAAACAAAGTAGATGCGGGAAATATCGCTCAAAGGAAGACATGAAACTAGAGATGTCCGATAATATAAATCGGTCTGACGATAATATCGGCCTGACAATATTATCTGCCGTTAAATGCTTTAAAATGTAATATCGGAAATTATCGATATCGTTTTTTTTATTATCGGTATGGTTTTTATTTTTATTTATTTTTTATTTTTTATTAAATCAACATAAAAAGCACAAGATACACTTACAATTAGTGCACCAACCCAAAAAAACTCCCTCCCCTTCTTTCTGTTATTAATATTCTGGTTCCTACATTATATATCAATATATATCAATACAGTCTGCAAGGGATACAGTCCGTAAGCACACATGATTGTGCGTGCTGCTGGTCCACTAATAGTACTAACCTTTAAAAGTTAATTTTACTCATTTTCATTAATTACTAGTTTCTATGTAACTGTTTTTATATTGTTTTACTTCAAGAAACAGTTTAATTTATTTATCTTATTTTATTTAATAATTTTTTTTAAAAAAAGGACCTTATCTTCACCATACCTGGTTGTCCAAATTAGGCATAATAATGTGTTAATTCCATGACTGTATATATCGGTATCGGTTGATATCGGTATCGGTTTATATCGGTATCGGTAATTAAGAGTTGGACAATATCGGAATATCGGATATCGGCAAAAAGCCATTATCGGACACCCCTACATGAAACTGCTACAGGAAAATACCAAAAGAAGAGAAAAAGTTACCAAAATAGGAGCGCAAGACAAGAACTAAAACACTACACACAGGAAAACAGCAAAAAAGTCAAAATAAGTCAGGGTGTGATGTGACAGGTGGTGACAGTAGACCTACTTTGAGACAAGAGCTATAGTGATGCATGCTTGGTTATGGTTTAAAGTCATATCCAACAATTGCGACAACGACTTTTTACTGTCAACTGAGTTTTGTTTTTTGATGATTTCTGCTGGTGGTGTACCTCCGCATTTTTTCAACGCAAAAAATGTGCCTCGGCTCAAAAAAGGTTGAAAAACACTGGCGTAGACTACGTAGGCACACTCTTGTACAGTAGGTGACGCAATGCTGTTAAAATTACAATTGAAAGTTACAGCATTTAGTTGGAAATGGCATAAAAAAACTTATTTTTAAAAATGGATTCTTAACCATTTTGATTTGGATCGGAATCGTAATAAATTGTGATTCAGATGTGAATCGAAGTTATCTGGCACCTCTACCACAAATCACATACAACAAGGTAACACTAAGGAGTGGAGGAGAAGGACACAAACGTTAGCAACACTAGCACAGCTACGTTAGCGACATCGCTAACATTACAGTCACCTTGTAACAGCAGAGGCCCAGGCTTTATTTTAAGATGTGTAGTGAAGCCTGGCTTCCTCCCCCACAAAAGCTCATTTTCTTACTGAAGCGATGGAACAACAAAAAGTAAAACCACAGCGATAAACACGTCAACTCATGTCTACAAAGTATCAGAATGGGCAAAGGACTCCAAATATTAGCGCTAGAAACTAAATTCCAACTCACATCTGTGTATTTCATTCCTAAAATCTTGACCAAAGTAAACACATTCCATTGGCTACACACACCTAATGATTTCCCCAAACGCAGCAGCAACTGTGAGATGAATGATGTAAGTCATGACGGTGTTTTACCGAGACTACACCTCTTTTTTTTGTGTGTCTTTTTCTGGAGCTTTGTTGACTTTGAAGTGTGCTAAAATGCTGACAAAATGAGAAAATGTGACTTTCCACTCCAACTGTTATTTTTCCTTTTTCGGGTGAAATGAGAAAAGCAGGGAGTTCGTCAAACCCAGCCTGGCATCGAACGCATACTCCCAAGAATTTACATCTGCTAAACCGGTCTTAAACATACTCTCACCATAGGAAAATCACACCTTGACATCATGACCTGTACTTATGGATGTGCACACAATATGAATTGTGAGAATATAGTCAAGTTTCTATAAATTACAAACGGTAATGATGGCCATTTTCAAAGAGATAAGAAGAGAATGTGTTTGTTGTTGTGCTTTTACTTTGTAGTGGTGTACAACTGCATTGCATCATTAAGAGTCAATATGATGCAGTGTACTTCCACACCACCGCATAATAGCATGACAATAATAAACATTGTTTATTGAATTCTTTCGATTGTGTCGGCGTATGTTATGATTAAAACTCACGTTTAGGACTACACCGAAAAGATCAAAAGTATTAGAATTATGAAAATAAAGTTGAACTACTTTGAGAAAAATTAATATTTTATCAGACAAATTGTAATTATGTGTAAATAAAGTCAACATTTTAGTAATCCTATGAGAAAAAGGTTTAATATTACAAGAAAAAAAAAGTCAAAATTACATGGAAATGTTAGAATAAAAATATATAAAACTTATGGGAATTAAATTGTAATATTTGTAAAATGTATATATTTTATAGAAGAGAAAAAAGACAACTGTCCAACAATAGTTTTAATTTAATTGGAATAAAATCATGGTACTGTGAAAAGAAAGTGTAATTTATGAAACTCACATATTTTATTGGAAGAGAAAAAAGATAAAGTTATACACAAATAAAGTTGATAATTTCGGGGAATAAAATTGTAATATTAGAAGAAAATTATTGTAATTTATTAAAAAAAAGATCCAGAGAGAAAAAAGATTAAATTGTACGACAATAAAGTTGATATTTAATTGGAATAAAAGTGTAACATTGAATAAGAAAATATTCTATTAGAAGGAAAAAAGATAAAATTGTACAATAATTTACAAAAAAATTGTAAAAAAAAAAGAAAAAGTTGAGGAACAAAGTTGTTTTATGGGAATACAATTGGAATTTGTGACGATAAGAGTAACGATTTTTTAAAAAGTGAACATTTTATGACAATAACGTTGTAATATAAGTTGAAAAAAGTGTTCACAATATTTATAGTTTTTTTAATCAGAAAAATTGTAAATAAAATTCACAGAGTAAAGTCATATTGTGAGGAATACATAATACTTTATAAAAAAAAAAAAGTATCAGAAAAGAAAAACAGTTGAAGAAATTGTACAAGAATAAAAAACATGGAATAATGTGAGACAAAAATATATATTTTTTGTAAGTTGAAATTTTATGAGAATACTGTAACATAACAAAAAATAATTTAATAATTGTATTTAAAATGTTTAATTTGATGGTAATAATTGAATCCTAATTTATCACAATAAAGTTCTATGAATATGAGTAAATGTAATATGGGGGTAAAAATTGTTTCTAAAATGTAGAAGAAATAGAAAAAAGGCCTACAGTTCAAAGTAAAAAAAAGTCATTAAATGATGCATGTGTTCCTAAGAGTGGCCATGTTTTAAAAGGACAGCAGAGTTAATGGAAGACCTCTTACTTGGTCCACTTTGTCGAGCAGGGGGCAGCCTTGACATCAGCAGTGTCTGCGCATCATCAAGGTCACATCCAGGGTCTCATCCCTTTAAAAAGCAAGACCGTCAAAGTCAACAAAACTAAGTGTAGAGCATGATATTTCACATTGTTATCTTGACGCACATCCTTCGAATAAGTGATCATATCATCAGAAATGCAAATTGTCCAACATGATGCAAACACTGATTGTTGCGACCTGATGGCCATCATTGAGCTTCCTGCTCCAACAGCAGGATTTGTTTCACTCATGGCAGCACATGTCAATTTATTCATCCATTAGTACTAACCTGATCAGTGATGGAAGGTAAAGGTTAAAGGTTAAATATTGTATAGTTTTTTCCCCCCATTTTAGACTAGAGTCCCAAACTGTGGTCTATGGTACGTGGGCACCATCCAGTGGTAGACTTTTAAAACTAAAAATACAATGACCTGTAC